>NC_040242.1:13581439-13884469 GCF_001444195.1 Xiphophorus couchianus | reverse complement strand
CGGACAATTTCTTCACATCACTGTCACTTGCGCAACGACTGCGTAGCCGGAAAACCACCATCCTCGGCACAGTCAACAAGTGTCGCAGGGAAATTCCACAATCCACTAAACGTAAGGATCGCACTGAATTCACCACTCAGGTGTTTTCAACCTCTGATGCCACGCTGACTGTGTATGTGCCCAAAAGGAAGAAGGTCGTTTACATTCTCAGCAGCATGCACAGCGTGGTTGAGACTGAGGATACCACCAGAAGAAAGCCAAACACCATCAAACAATATAACAAAGCAAAGTGCGGTGTGGATGTGATGGACAAAATGGTGCGGGAGTACAGCGTGCGTGCAGGAACACAGAGGTGGCCAGTTGCCGTGTTCTACAACATGATTGACATGGCAGCACTGAATGCGCATGTGCTGTATCAGGCATGCACTGGGGTGCAGGAGAGACGGGTGGACTTCCTGGTGGAGCTCGCAAAAGAGTTGGCTAACTCTCATGTGAGTGAGAAGAAGGCGTGCAAGGAGCAACTGCTTTGCCAACAACCTGCCACACCCAGCCCAGGCAAAAGGGCGAAGTGCCAAATCAACCGTCGATGCATTAAAAATAGTACAAATAGGAGATGCGTTGACTGCTTCAAATACGCATGTGGCAAATGCAGCAAGCCCATGAACTGGCAGTGCCAGATGTGTGCCGACAGTGCAGACAGTGCACAGAATGAGGGCTGAAATGCCACTGTGCCTATTGCAAATAATTGCGGAATTGTTTTATTTCTTGTATTTTTTTTATTGTTATTAATGACAAAAATAAAAAGCATTCAAACAAATAACAGTTGTTCTTTTGTATATTTTTTTTGTATATCTTCTGTATACTCTTCTCCATCCTGCTTCTTGCAAACTAAGAAGCCTCTTGACCTCTTGACTTAGACACAAATACATCTGGTACCTGTCTGTAAAATTTCTAAATCTCCATTTAAAATATTAAAAATAATTCATTGTGCTTTTTTGCTAAAATAAAACTAAGCTAAATATAACATATATATAATCTTTATATTATATAAGCAGGGAAATTACTTCGCTTTTGCAGCATAGAGACTATCTACAACTTGAAGTTGTAGATAAAATAAAATAAAGAAATAACATGAAATTTAAATTGATTAGCACTAGGAGAGGGCCAGGTTTTCGATTTCTCCCCAGACTGGCTGAAACAGGGCCACAAGACCCTGTCCAAACTGACGACTCTGATGGCTCAAATTAGCCTCCATTCATCCATTCTTCTATTGTTCTATTGTACATGTGGTCGTTGACCGTCAGGCCAGAAGGTAGGGATGTGAATAGTCCATGTTGGGGGTGGGTATCTATGATACCTACGACTAGTCAGTTTAGTTTTGAAGCATACATGAAGTGTTTTTGGAGAGATGTGACTTTTTGCAGCTGATCCATGATGTTGTGCTGCATTATCCAGGTCATTTTGCCAAATGTACATAGAGTTTGCAAAACATACAATCTGTTTCAAAAAGTATGCAAAGGTTTTTCTAAAAGAAATTAGTAATGTTTCTCTTTGAAATAAAGCTAAGAGGGTATAAAATGACAGTTTAGAAATAAACTAACCAAATTAATTGTGTTGATCCACCTCAAAAAAATCATGCAAAAAGTGTAAGCAAAAGAAATCTGGGAGACTTTGCACATGCAAATTTGCATGCAGCCTTTTGTGCTGTGGAGGATAAATAGGTGACTGCTTCACCTATTTAGTTCACAAGAACTAATGGCATTTATTTCAGTCATAATCTTGGGGGGGGTGACTAAGGTTCCATCACTATGTGACAGCTGGTCAGCAAACCTGGCAAACATGATTGACATGGCAGCACTGAATGCACATGTGCTTTATCAGGCATGCATTGGGGTGCAGGAGAGACGGGTGGACTTCTATTTTACTGTCAGTCCTGCACTTTATATTTTATATTTAGATTTATATTCATATTTTATACTGTATTTTATTTTACTCACAACATTGGAACCTCAAACATTGTCCTGAGCCTGAAGTGTTCAATGACCCTTCTTATGGAATGCAGAGTTCAGCTTTGCCCCCCTCTTGTGGTGTGTCAGTAATGGCCTTATTTACATAACAAAGGCGCCTCTTCACACCCTCTCTCGGAGGGCCAAACTGGCCCCTCTCTGGTAGCTCTAGGGACAGGGCCAAACTGGCCCCTCTCTGGTACCTGGACGAAGATTCCCATTTTGGGAATCTTTGGTAGTCCTAGTGCTAGGTGTTTTTTTTCAATGCAGTGGTTACATCACTACAAGTCCACAATATGATCCCCAACTCCCCGATGTGATTATTATCCTCCATGCACCTTCACCTGAGACTGGGCCAGCTGAGCAACAATGAACCTGGGTCAGACGTTTGCACAAAATAAATGCAAGCATACTGAGCTTTAACACATCCAAATGTAAGTGGAGTTAAATTGTAAATAACATGCCTTTGCATGATTTTTTATTTATTCATTAAATTTGATTATTTAGTTAAATATATCATAAATGCATGAATTAAGTTTTTTTTTCCCCATTTTTATCATACCTGAGGGATTTTCTCCAAGTTGAGTTGTCTTGTGACTGCTACAGATATTTCTGAATAGTAATCTCCTATGACAGTCATCACTGGTGGGGTGAGCTGCTGTTTGCGATCTGTGTTGTGATTGTAGAAAACATACGAACAGAAGATGAGTTTCAACTGCGAGAACGGGAGTTCATGTATCTTGTCATAATGTTAGTGAATGAACAGACTAATTAGATCCTCCTCTGCTGTAACGCGGTTACTGTTCTGGGCTGTTGTGGTCAAGAAAGAGCTGAGCCAAAAAGCAAAGCTCTTTATTTTCTGACCTGTCCACATTCCAAACTCCAGCTGTGGTCTAGTCTAGAGATATGAATCTTAACCGTAAGAATGAGGTAGCAGATAAAACCGACTGACATATGGCTGGTGGGTGCAGGCTTTGGATTTTCAGGGCACATTCCACCAGGAGAAGACCCTGGGAGAGACCCAGATCTTGCTGGAGGGACTAAACATTTTCCTTGCTATCCACAGAATATGCTGTCACTGGAAAGAGGTTGTCTGGGTTTTGTTCCTGCATCTGTTACTTCTCAGATAAGCGCAAGGTCATCGACAAATGCAATATATAAATACAGGCACCATATCTAGTATTCTATCATTATTAGAAACACAGATTGTTTTTATAGGAATTATGTTCAGTCTGGTCTTGAGAGTGCTCACCATTTATTTTCATGAAGTGTTTCTCAACGTTGTGGTAATATCACCACAGGAGTCCACTATGTGATATCCCAGAGTGGTGTTACCAAGTTCTCCACTCTGGTTTGTCTCCTCTATTGCACCCACCATCATCAGAGACTGGGCCAGCCGAGCAACACTGAACCTGATAAATAAATTAAAACACGTTATTTACACATGCCAAATGCCAACCACATTGCTTTAGAGAAATAAAGAAATACCTATTACAGAGTCCTTTATCATCAACACTTTCATGTATTGGGAACAATCCTCCAATTATAATGTCCCCTGGAGACTTGGCCTCTGGTAAGGCTTCACTACAGAAAACTTGTAATGAAAAAATTGTTAAAAAGAACCAAAAACTGAAAAATTGCTTCATCGTATCTATGTTTGGTGAAGTTTTTCCTCCTTAAAACATTTCTTAAACCCCAATGCAAGATCCGAAGTTTCAGGTTTGTGCGTCTCGCTAGCGTGACTGCAAAAGAGTGAGGCTTCAAACTTCCTGAAAGGTAAATACAATCTTAAAACTATTTTTAGCCTTTCTGTCATCAGAGGTGTTGTTATGACTCTGTGAAGGATGTGGAGTGAAATAGAAATGCTAGTTCTCTTCCTTGTTACTGTCAGAGCATTCTTTACATTTTTAATTTTTGTTTGTTGGTAAGACAAATCTAACTAGAACAAACAGATTAGAAAGATGTGTACTATTTTACTATTATTCTTCTAATCTACTTCATGAAGCATAAACTACATGGACTGTATCACTTGCAAGACTAAGGGATTGTCCAAAATGTTTAAACAAAATTTCATATAAACCTAAAGGATAAAGCTATTTTTTCCTTTACCACTAGTGTTATTTTTAAGTTTAAGGTGTTGGCTTTATTTGTTTCTGACGTGTTGGAGAGTTGGCACTTCTAATGAATGGAGAACAACCAGGGGTGAAAGTAGGCGGGTACGGTCGGGTACTGCTTACCCTAAAAGATTTAGCCGGGGTATGCAGTACCTGCAAGAGAGGGGAGCGGCAGTCTGCTGTCAAAGAATCAATGGGTGCACTGAGCAGCCGTGAGTGCACTCACTAATCAGCTGTGACTGATTGGTTTTTCAAGAACAATCTAAAACACGACTTAATCAGTTAATAAATTTCTGAACTGTTTGTGCTTTGTTAGAGCAGGGTTGCTCAATACGTCAATCGCAGAAGGTTTTGCGTTAATCTCGGCACTGGGTGACAAACTTTTAAAAAAATATATATTTTATTTATTTAACCAGGTAAACCCCATTGAGATCTGGATCTCATTTTCAAGAGGGACCTGGGCAGAAGTCTGCAATACATAGCAACCTGGTTACAAAATAAAAATAATAAATGTAAAAAAATAATAAAACTGAACGCCGCCAGGACGCTGAGACCAGCACGTCCTCCTCTGACTCGCTTATCAAAATGTTCGTAACTTTATTAAAGAACATCAACAAAACGTGTTCAAATTAATGACCCAACAAAAATAATAATCTCAGTAATTGTCTTACCCTAACCCTGTCCTGGACAACCTACCTTAAGGATAGAAATTGCCAGTATTTCCTGTAATTATATATATATATATAGGACATATAAAAGCTTTTCTTGGGTAGCATATGAGATTCAAGTGAATAATTTTTCCAGAATGTTTAACAGCTAGTGGCAGAAAAAAATTGTAACGAATTGAACCACGTAAAGGAACAATCAATATGCACCAAAGGTATAGCCTGATAAGATATTGTTATAATGTTTAAACTTACTGACTCGGCTTGTTGAATTGTAATACATAGCCTAACTTTAAATAATCTCTTTGGACGTTTATTTAGGCTATAGTGATGTTTAGATGTGGTTTTTAATATGACTAAAATACCTTTACCGGATACATGGCCCAAACAGAACCAAGCCTTTTTCTACTGCTTATTTGCACTGCCGATTCAACAAACACACAACACACTCTGTGCATTGCTAGTAGAAACCTCCATTCAATGGTGGCAAATAGTGTTTAATGGGGCGGTATGATTTCCTGGCATATAATGCCATTTTATAGCAGAATCGAGTGACTATGTTACCTTCAGTTGCTATAAAAGGCTTTATATATAAAGAAATTTGACTTTGTAATTTTGTCTGGAGACTGCCACTCCAAGGATAACTTGATATCTATATCTATATATATAAACATTCATAACAGAATCAAAACAACAAACACTCCAGAAATGGTTTTAAGGAGGAAGGACCAACATTATAACAAGATATAAAGGTAAATAAATTTTACATCATACCCCTTAAGTTATCTCCTGAATTTCAAGCTTACATTCAGCTCTAAACTGTTTCAATGTTTTCTTAAGATATTTGGACAATATTTAACAATTCTCAGTTCGTAATCATTCATATTCAAACTGTGCTGACCCTAAATGGATTTTTCAACAATAAAAAAGACTCCTCAAAATGCAATTTTAGTTTTATCAGTTATAAACAATGTAACATGACTAACTCAAATGTTTGTCATGAAAGGTAAACTTCCATAGATGTTTGAATATCACTGTGCTCCATACTATATTATTCTTCCGCATAAAAATATCAACACACACCTACATGCTCCTGTGCTTAGCTGCTTTTATTGTTTGTTCGGTTCGATATCGTCCTTTAAAAACTTTCTAAATTGCCGTTGTCGCAATGAAAAGTGTAATTTGCGCAACCAGCGTTTTCACATGCAATATAAGTTTTCCACCTGAAGGGAGCGGCTCGAGGACTGGCGATCCACTGAGCACGAGACTTGCGTTAGGAAGTTCTTGCTTCTGCGCATGTGCGGAGAAGCGACGGAGAAGTCCCGCATACTTTGGTTATTTACAGAACGAGGAAATATACTTACTTATAGAGTTTGTAAGGGACAAGATTGTTGATTTCTCTGTCACTCACTCAGCCACATACAGATAAGGAAATCTCGTTACATCAGCGGCTGCGGTCCTAAATCAACTTCAGACGGTTCGTGAAGGTAAGCGCATTGTTTTGTACCGCAAAGTTTTTGGGTAACTTCCGTAACTGTTTCTCCAAATTAATTTATTAAAGCGCTTAATGTTTTAAGCGGTTATTAGTCTAGTTAGTGTCGCTAAATTACAACTTAACACATGTGTTCAGCTGTGTTTGGTCAAGGTGTCAAAAAACAAACAAACTACCAAACAGCTGCTGACTTGCACTGTTGCTGTTTATGCTGAGACAGTTTGAGACACGTCGCTCAGCTATATGAAGATTTTTAAATTGATTATTTAAGGTAGACTAGAACAGTTAGCTTTGTCATGCCTCTCAAGTTCTGTTTGTTTCTTCATAAGTTCGTCTGTTGTAGCAGGAAAGGGCGTGTGTCTGTGGTTTGATTACTTGGAGAACCAGTGTAATTAAACTGGCTTTGAGTTCACAGAACTACTCCGTCACTGACAATATCTCATCTCTTTCTTCATACAAAAGCACCTTTGATCCGTACTCTCTTATAAACCGCGGTCTTAAATTGATGTTGCACATCAGGTGTGTAAAAAATAAACAGACACCTCCCACAAACCAGGCATCAAATGTATCTGATATCTGCCATGTGTCTATGTGTTAGATGTTTCCCTGCTTCTGCACACCTGACTTCAGTTGATGGATGATTTGCAGTCTTCTGAATGAGGTTGTTTAAAGCAGGGAAGCATCTCAAACATGCAGGTCAGTGCACCTTGAGGACCAGGGTTGGGGGGAAAAACAAAAAAAAACCCGGATGTAACAAAATGCAAAGCAAACAAAAATGTACACCATGGCCACTGCTTAGAAAAGACAATATGGATCTGGACTGTTATCATGTTATGTATTCCCTATATTGACTATTTTATGGGAGAGCATTTTGAAGGCCTGCTAAAATTGCTTTCTGTTTTCAAAATCAATATTCTACTATTTTTGCAATTCCTCCCCTTATGGATTGACACTGAGTAACATGTTGGTCTTAGCCAAGTGTTTCTATTTGCTCTTCTAGAGCCTGTAGTTAGTTGCTTACACAGAGACGTAGCTTACCAACTAATTGCAAAATGGGTGGTGCTCCTTTAGTTTCAACACCATGATAGGGTTTTTTCACTAAGTATTTCCAAACAGTTTTATTTGTCTTTGCTATGAGCAAGGGGAACTGAGCCTAGTTTCAGCCAGCTTAACCACAGCCAGAGAAAACGCCAGTCACTTCAGCTCTTACTTTAAAGCATAAGAATATTATGATTTGGAGATTTAGAGATGAATTTGTGATTATTCTTTTTTGTGAAACACAATGATAATGACTGTCCAAAATGAAATAACCAAAAATGAGAATATCTAGGGGTGGTACCTTGGAAGGTAGCTTTCATTGCAAGCAAAAGACTTGTTAAAAGATGCACTGCTATGAAACATGCCAAGCAGTGGCAAACAGAAAACAATTTATCAAGTTGCTCAATATTGTCAAACATTTTTTAACTATTGTTTGTGCACTAAGTTGATTGTTGCACTGACAGCAAGGTATTAATTAGTTAGTAATTTCCTAATAATGCACCACATTATTAAAATATTCTAAGTTTTTTTAAGTTAATTTGGGTGGTACACCAAGTATATTATTACAGTTTTCCTTATTCTCTGCCTTATTGGAAATGGTCCTGTTATGTTTGAAAGTGCGTTTCTGTGATTCTCTACAGATCGACAGCTGGCCTCGCTGCAGTGATGTCTGCTTTGTGGCCTATGATCTCTAATGCTACAACTCCTATAAGCTGCTTCAGTTCCAACCAGAGCACTGTTCTCTCAGGACTCGACTTTGGAGGAGTGCCAGTTGTCCTGCTGCTTAACTTCTGCGTTTTCATTGTATGTTTCTGTCGACCTTCCTCTTATGTAACTGAAATTGATTAGCATTGAAAAGCTTATGACAAAAAATGTTCTTTCATCAGGACTTGCTCTGTATAACACCATTCAGTAAACTCAGTACATATTTCTTTTTTTTTTTGTTCTTACAAATGAGTGGATGTCTCTTTGTCTTGTTTTCTACAAGGAAGTCATACTCACCCCAAATTTGCTATTGTTTTGATACCACCAGGTCCTGCTGCTGCTCTTCTCAATTATCAGAAAGAAGTTTTGGGACTACGGTCGTTTAGCTCTGGTGGCAGATAATCAAGGGTTGGTTAATACCTTGGCATGCATTTTTTTTCAGCTGTTAAAATGAGGTGGTTTGGCAAATGTACTGACAAGCATCTAAAAGTCTAGATTAAAATAAATTGTGGTTTTAGGATAAAAAAAGCATTTTTACCAGGAAACCTTTGTGTGACAGGTTTAATGAATCAAAACATCGTCGTTATGGACGAATGTCGTCCACTACGTCCAACTCGGAGGACCCTGATTATGAGTTGGTATGCAACATCATCGTAAAAAAAAATTCTATCTCAAAATGCTGCCACTTTTAGTATTCTTTGTAATACAGGATTTCTGTTCCTGTACAGGGATTCTGCTCTTGGCTACCATACATCGTCAGAATGGAGTGAGTGTTATTGAGCTTTGTTCATTTTTTTTCTGTGTTTTTAAACGTGTTTTATCGCATGTTGCTGATTATCTTGTGTTTGTGTTTCAGTGAGGAAAAAATTAAAGAGAAATGTGGCATGGATGCCGTTCACTACCTCTCCTTCCAGCGACATTTGATAATCCTGCTAGTGGTCATCACTGTCACCTCCCTGGCAATCATTCTGCCTGTGAATATGTCTGGAAATCTTTTCAGTAGGTTTAACGCCAAGTATTGCACCCCATCTGACAAAGACTAAAGTTCAACATCTTCTCACTAGCAGACTTACTACAACTAAGCAGAACAGAAAAACAGGAAGCAAAAAACAGTCACATGTACAGAAGTAATCATGTTCCTTTTTACCTTTTTATAAGCATGAAAATTAGCCGTCGGTTATTCTTCAGTTCATAACAATAAATGATTTAAGACAATTTTCAATAGCTTATTTTTGCTCTGTATATTAAAGAAAATGGGCTTTTGTATCCAAGACGTAATAACCACCTGCAGGATACTGCTTTTAGCATTTTTGGTTTGATCAGTGATCATAATCTGTCAAAATTTCATAAAAGTCTGCTGACTTACTTGGTTTGATAACAACATGTAAATGCAATATGAGCTACAGAAAGTAATATACAGATTTATAATATATACATTATTATAATATACAGTTTATTATAAGTAAGGTTCAAATAGTTTCATGATTATATATCCAAATCTTCTCTTGTAAGTTCAGAAAATGTTTAAACACAAAGAGAAATAAACTTTTTTTAAGTTTGACTGGGTACAAAATGGAACAAGTTTTGCTTTAAAGCCCAAGGGCAAAGGCATAAAATAAAGGAAGCCACAACATCCGCAACACAACATCAGACCTAAAAGCGAACAGAATATAAACAGTGGCCGAGAACACGTCCACAGCAATATGAGCAATTTTTCAACATTTTCAGTAAAACAAAATAGTTAGCAACACAAAATAACATCAGGAAATAAATAAAATGCACAGCGAAAGGGAAAAATCTAAAAATATATTTGTATATTAATTATACAAATATATCAATTAACTATAAAATAGAATTAATAATATGACTTTATTCTTCTAGGAAATGATCCCCAGAGTTTTGGAAGGACAACTATTGGAAATCTTTCCATTCAGTAAGTATGATATAAAAGTTAATGTGCTCTGGTAACTAGCATGCAGTGCTGCTGTCATAACTCTTAATAGCCTCTACCATTTGTTACACTAGAAACAACTTCTTATGGCTTCATACTGTGTTTGCGGTTGTCTACCTGTGCCTGACGGTAGTGATGCTGCGATTACACACGTCAAAAATTAAAGACATGCGCAGAGAAAGAGTGAGTCTATTATTTAATAGTTAATACACGAAACAATGTATGTGATTTTTTTTGTAATATATTATTCACCTTTCATCTCCTTTTCTGTAGGCCAGAAACACCCTGTTTGTGTGTTCGATACCTAAAGGAGCAACAGATGAGCAAGTAAAAACTCACTTCATGTACGTAAAATGACTTTGACTTGACTTTTTGTTTTGAAGCAACCATATCACTAGTTAGGATCTACAGTACTGCGTTGCTCATCTGCTGTTGTATTTGTCCTTAGGGAGGCATATCCTTCTTGCCAGGTGTGTGCAGTGACATTGGGTTACGACGTGGCCAAACTCATGTACCTTGATAAGGAAAGGTAAGATCTTAGAGATAGCTGATTTTCTTTTCTGTACTTTTAATACTCTAGCTCTGTGGCAAGAGTATTTCTATGTTGTTTTTAGAGGCAGTTAGAAAAAAGTATATGAAACCAAACATATTTCAAACAGAGTCTTCATGCAAAGTAGTTAAGCATGAATGTTAGTTTAGCTTTACTTTTAAGTGAGCAGTCTTTGTCTGTGTTTGTTTTTCTTATTACAACTCAGGGTTCGAGCTGGGAAAAACCTGCGGTATTACGAGCGTATCCTGGACAAAACGGGAGTGCGAGAGTTGATCACCCCTCATGTATGTGGCCACTTCTGCTGCTGCTCCAGCTGTGAAAGGGTGAGATGAATCCTTTTATCAAGGCGTTCTCTATGTCACAGGGCTTTTTTCATCCACAGTAGCGATCGAACTGGGTTAAGATCAGGCAGTTTCCCAAGACCTAAATCTCAATCCAGGCATGCTTCTTTAAAAACAATGCAGTTTTAAATTACAGTTAAATAACACATTATACTTCATCAGTAAGGAAGTATAGTGAAAAGGAAAGTAGAAAAATATAGTTAGAGTTTTTTTCTGCATTTATCCAGACCCTGGGCATTTTCAAAATGTTTTACTTCCAACACATTTGAAAATGTGTTGAAGTAACCCTATTCTTACTTGAGTACATTTCTGACCAATTGCCTATGTTCAATTCTTTACCGTTTAATTGATGCCAGGAATGAACCCAATCCTCTTTCTGTGCAGAAGTTGTGCTCACTGTTGCGTTCTACATATTTAGAAGAAATCTTCATTGTCACAATAGAAAAAGCAAAGTCAGGGAGGAGACATTAGACCAGAGGCCAGCAGCAGGGATGATGATACAGGGACTTCTCAGGTAAGGAGAGATTACAACTTGCTGAGAAAAAGATATCTATTTCAGGGAGAAAGCAGGCAGGTGTTAGGACAAGTTTTTTACAGATATTTCACTCTCATTCACACTTTAAAATAGTTTTTTGCCTGTATATCTGTCATAGACAGGTTACTATTTTCCTCACAGACAGTTTACGTCTCACACATTGTCTGATTTTGCATTTAAAGAAGTAGATTTCAGAGATTGGGGACATTAGTTTCTAAGATTTCAGCAATGTATAAGCCATAGTACAGTGTAGTAGCTATGTAGTACAAAAATATGTGACTTTTGCGTTCCTTGTTCATGTGAGTGATTTTATACTTGTATCATGTTTGAAATAAATAAAATATAATCAATTTTACACTAATCTGAGCATGATTACTCAGCATTTTCTGGTGAGTCATGCACACTTGTATCCTTTTAAGCCATTTTTGTTTATTTTATATTAATAAACAACAGTTATTTCATTTTACATGAGTGTTCATTTACATATTTATATCAAATAAAAAGCCTGTATCACGAATATATACTGCTCAAAAAAATAAAGGGAACACTTTAAGTGTTAAACACCTGTTTAAGTGTTCCCTTTATTTTTTTGAGCAGTGTATTTATAAAGGGTGAAAACTACTTGGATTGTTAAGGGAAAGCCAGATATATACAAACCAAAAAGTTGCAAATCTTTTGGCAACACTGGGAAGTGTAACTTATGATGAATCACAAATGAGACATTTCATCAGAGACTCTCATAGTGATAATTTTAAAATGCATTGATTGGGATACTACTCGGACACCTGGGATTAAAAGGTAATTTGTATTTTAAGAGCTCTATAGAAGGAAAATTGGTTAAAAAAAAGCAACACCTAAATATTGTGGCTAAAAGGGGAAAAGTTAAATAAAAGGAAAAACTGTTTTACTTGAATTTTGTGTCTATTTTCTCTCAGGTTGATGCCATAGAATATTACAGACATAAAGAAAAGCTGCTGCTGGAGGAAATGAGACGACGTGCAGAAGAAGTGCCACAGAACCCTCTGGGTGTCGCTTTTGTCACATTGCAGAACGAGGCTATGGCAAAGCAGTGAGTATCCGTTCTTCATTCAATGTTTGCAATATCTAACTTGTTCATACAAGTTAGTATAAAAACTAACTCACCTGTTTAGAATTGTATTTGAAATGTAATCAATTACAAATTTATTGATGGAACTTGACTTAATGCTGTGTTTTGATTATTGATTCTATGTTGCATTGTGTTTCTGTGTTTGTAATGATGTAAAGCACTTTGAAATGCCTTGCTGCTGAAATGTGCTATACAAATAAAATTTGATTGATTGACTGATTGAAAAAAGTTTTGTGATCTGCTACAACCACAAACTTCAAATCAGTTTGAGAGTTAGAAGCAGCGCACAACTGAAGCTGAAGGCAAATTATGCATGGTTTATACAGTATGAAAAACATGATGTACATTTGTATTTATCAATACTTTGAATAGACCAACCTTTCAATACAATTAAGCTGCAAGCCTTTTAGAGCATGTTTCTACCAGCGTTGCACATCTGCCAACAGAAAATGTTTAATCTGTACATCCGTAAACAGCAACTTTTCAAGTTTTTCCAGATATTCTCAATTATATTAAGAGCTGTACTTTGACTGGGCCTTTTTAAGATGTGAATATGGTTTAAAATGAACATATTCATATCATTGTACACCATTGTATAATGTTTAAGTACATTATACTACTAGTGAACTTCCATCTCAGTCTGAACTTCTTTCAGCTGTTTTCTTCCAGGATTGCCTTGGTTTTAGCTCTACTTCTCGTTTCAACTCTGACCAGCTTCCTTTTCACTGCTGTAGAAATACATCCTGCAGCATGATGTTTGATCTCATCCAATCATCCTTCTTCCACAGGTTCTTTATGTCCCCTACAGGACTTGTGGCTAAATTAAAATGGGAGAAGCGGGAGCTGTAATAGTTCTCTTTCAACATTTGATTTTTTCCCCCTTGGAGTTTATAACTATGACATGTCCTAGCAACAGATTCTCTGTACTTGCCAGCTTAGGTGGACCATGATTTCTTATTAGTTTTACTGTGTTGCCATACATAATATTTTCAGTGGATGAACAGCGCTTTGTGAGATGTTCAGAGCTCAAGACATTATTTTATAAACTAACCCTTCTTTAATATTGTCCATCAATGACTGGTCTGGTGTTTTTCCCAACCTTCGTCCTTGAGGCACACTACCCTGCATGTTTTAGATGTTTGCCCGCTTCAGCACACCTGACTTCAATTGATGACTGATTAACAGGCTTTTGCTAAACTGCAGTCATCCGAATCAGTTGTGTTAAAGCAGGAAAATATCTAAAACATACAGGGTAAAGAACCTCAAGGATCAGAGTTGGGTAAACACTGCAGGCCTTCACAGAATGACTGATCAGAGTTAAAAGCCTTTACAGAACTATACTGCATTTGTGGAGCATTCAATGGAAATATTTCTGTCAAGATTTGTCTATGAAATAATGGTACAATGGTTCATTTCATATGCACAAATGTGCCTAATTACAATAGTATTTACTAGCAGTCTTTTGTGTTGCAAATCTCAGATATATGGTCACTGGATGAGTTTGTAAGATACAACTGTGCCACCAGCAGGGTCAGGTACTGTCTATCACTAACTGCTGTGTAATTCACTGTAGCATCCTAAAAGACTTCAATGCCATCAAGTGTGGATGGCCAGACTGCTGCTGTGGGAGGGAGCCTCAGCCTTCGTCTGTCAGCAGAGATCTGAATGTGAACAAGTGGCGGGTCAGCTTTGCTCCACATCCCAAAAGTGTTTACTGGTAAGATGAGAAACATCAACACTGCACACTGCGTGCTCCCTGTACATCCTAACAGTGTTAAAACAATTTGAAACTATTTTTATATTGCCTTTAAATTATGTTTATTTACTAATTTATTCATTGTTAAAAAATAAGAAAGCAACACGGTGGGGTTTAATAAATGCATGTTTTGAACATTTTAAATTTTCTCTCTTTTAACCTTGCTCATATCTTGCTTACACACAACAACCTCTGATGGTTTTTATTTTCTTAGAGTAACTTCTCTGTTTTGCTTTCCATGAACACCAGGGAGAACCTTTCAGTGCATGGTTTCTGCTGGGTCATCCGCTGGCTGGGAATAAACCTCTTCCTGTTTATCCTGCTCACCTTCCTGACGACTCCCACCATCATCATTAACGTCATAGATAAGTTCAACGTGACCAATCCAATATACAATCTTAATGTGAGTTCTGGTGACTCAAAGAACATTAAGCTGCCATGGTTTTGTTTTGGAAGGGGCTTTTAATCTTTATGTTGCTTTTTATTTCTCCATCTAGAGCCCCATCATCAGCCAGTTCTTCCCGACTCTTCTGCTTTGGTCTTTTTCTGCATTGTTGCCTACAATAGTGTACTACTCTACTCTGGGAGAGGCACACTGGAGCATGTATTATAAATATTATAAACACATTACACTGTGGTAGTGAGTGCATAGAATAGGTTTTTATGGCAAGTACATATTTTTATTTTTCTGTCATCTGGGTCTCAGGTCCAGTGAGCAGTTGAGCATGATGCGGAAGTTGTACTTCTTCCTGCTCTTCATGGTATTAATTCTTCCCTCGCTAGGACTCACCAGGTAATTCTGATCAGGCAGAATATCACCTACTAAGTGAAGTTTTTTTTATTGCTTCAAGTAACTTAGTTTGTTTGTTTTTGTCCTTGTAGTCTTGCGTGGTTTTTCCGTTGGCTGTTTGATAAAACGTTTCTAAATGATGGGAAAACAAGATTTGAGTGAGTATTGTTTTTCATTGGTTCTCTAAATTTAATTCAGTTATATTCTTTAATCAGGATTGAGAAACATGGAATTATTTGTTTATCTGACTCAAGCAATCATTGTCTGGATAAATGTTTCCAGTTCTGTTCCGCTGTCCCACAAGATGGTATTCATCATATCTTCCTAGGCGTTCATGACCATTTTTTTTTTTTTAAATAATCCTCCAGGTGCGTGTTTTTACCGGATCAAGGTGCGTTTTTCGTGAACTACGTGATCGCGGCCGGCCTGGTGGGCTCTGGGATGGAGTTATTGCGGTTGCCAGGGTTACTGCTTTACACCATACGTTTGATACTTGCTCGCTCTGCTGCAGAAAGAAAATACGTCCAACAGGTAATGACATTTTATGCTTTTCCTCATATTTTATTAGTTATTCTTTTACATATGCGTATATACAGTAAATCAGCATATTGTATATGTATAGGTACCCCCATGTATTGTAATACAAGTATAGTTTATTTTATTTATATCATAACATGTTGCATATCTTACATGTTGTATGTAACTCGTTTTAGTTCTGTAGAATGTAGGTAAATTCTACAGAACTAGAAATTAACAACTTAAATCTCAGATTACAGTGACAACCACATGGTTTATGTATGAATAAGGAGTAGGAGTAAATAAGTTAATCTTTTCCCCTCTCATTTTCAGGCTAAATTGTTTTCTTGCTTATGTGTAAATACAGTAATATTTTATAAAAATGAATTGGATAACTTAGACAGTTTCTTGTCCATAATGTGAACATATAGTATATTTGTGTATATGTGTATGTACATGTATTTCCTTTCATTCCTTTTTTACCCAGTAAGGAATATAATATGAATTTTTCCTCTGTTTGTCTCAAAATAAATAAAACAATAAATATCTTTAATTGTAGCAAAACTTTGACAAAAGTGTCTTTAATAAGGGCTATTATTTCACATTCTAAGGTTTTTGTTGTACTAGAAATGTTGTCATCTATTTTTATATGAATATACTTACTGCTTCATTTAGAAGTCAAGTTTTATGTTTTTCCTTTCTTCACAGCACCAAGCGTATGAGTTTGAATACGGAGCCATGTACGGCTGGACTCTGTGTGTGTTTACGGTCATTATGGCTTACAGCATTATTTGCCCCGTCATTGTGCCATTTGGTAAATAATCAGAATCCCATTTTATGCTTAATCTGATTGATGCCAAGTAACAAGAACGTTTTGGTAATATGTGACTTTATGTTTGATTTGATTAGGTCTCCTTTACATGCTGCTCAAGCACCTAGTAGACAGACACAACTTGTTCTTTGCATACCTTCCTACTCGCCTCGACCGCAGTGTCCACCTCGGAGCTGTTGATCAAGCTTTGGCAGCACCAATCATCTGTCTCATATGGCTTTACTTCTTCTCTGTCCTGAGAGCAGGTTAGAAATAAGTGGTTTAACATTTAATGTACCCACAAAATTCAATGTATTTTATTAGGATTTTATTTACAGACCAACACAAAGTTGAAGGAAAAGTTGTATTTTTGGTTTTTTTTCTGCTGTTCTAAACCTGGAAAGTGAGACATACATTTGTATTGGTAATGAGCACTACCGAAACAGTAGAACAAAATTTTGCTCTAATTACAGCTGAGATATGTCTCCACCTACTTTGCACATCTACAGACTGAAATGTTGCCCGTTGTTCTTATCAAATAACTTAGGCTCAGTCAGATTGGATGGAGAGCATCTGTTGACATACATTTTCAAGTCTTTCCACAAATTCATTGTAGGTTTTCGGCCTAGTCTTTGACTGGGCTAAGTTAACAAATAAATACTCTTTGGTCTAAACCATTAAATTGTAGCTCATGCTATATTAAGTATATTATGTGTCATTGTTCAGCTGGAAGATCAACTTCCCTCTCAGTTAAGTAATGCATCTTTTAAAAGATTTTCTTCTAGTTTTTAAGCTACATCCACAGTTCCATCATCCTTAACAGATTTTTCAGCCCCAGGGAAGTTTTCCCACAGTATAATACTACCACCACAATGTTTCACACTAGGGATTGTCTGTTGAGACTTGAAGTTAGTTTTCCTGCAACACAACATTTTGCATGTTGTGCAAAAAGTTCCGTTTTGGTCAAATTTGACATCTAAAACACCTTCCTACCCTTCAATTACTTTTGGCAATCTGCAATTGAGACTTCTTCAGATTTGCTTTCAACATTACCATCTTTCTTTTTTAACCAAATTTATTGAGTTCATGACCAATTGTTTAATTCTCCCACCTAAGCTGTGTAACTCAGCAGGTCACCAGAGTTACAATGGGTCTCTTGGCTGCTTCTTTTATAAATGCTCTACTTTTAGGCGGACGGCCATGTTTAGATGGGTTCATTTACTGTACTCTAACCAACCTTTAGAGTCCATTTACTAAGAAATTGGGGTTCTGATATGGTTAGATTTTTATTTTGATGTCTTGGAGTTAAGAGACTTAAAATACAAATACAAGTCGGTTTTCAGATTTAAAAAGAAGAGTCTCATTTGAGATTTCTGTGAATATTTTTGCAAGGCACTCTGCGTTTAAAAAAGATTTAAAAGTCGGACATGTTGATAACATTCATTTTGAGTAGTCGGTACGTTTTGTGACTTAGTGTCCTTTAAACCTTAAAAGGCGTCTGTTTTTACACTGAAGTCATGTCGATGATTCTGCTGAAGCGCTGACATTTTAAGGTGAAATCCTAAAATGAGAAAAACGAAGCTCCGATAACATGTCCCCAAGCAGTCAAAGTTCACAATAAGGAATCCTCCCTGCGAAATGTAAGCAATGTTAAAGATATGTAAACAATACATAATCTGCTTGTTCCCTTACAGATCAAACATTGTGTTCCAGAACTGCACGTCTCTTAAGTGTGAAAAGCCGTTTCAGTGTCGCGGCAGTGTGAGTGTGTTTGAGGTTTTCAGTTTGTTGGATAACAATCAGGTGTGAACAGCCTCTGTTAAAAGCCCCTAAGGCGCCAACTGAACCTCAAACCTCAAAGTTCAAGGTCGTAAAAATTTCAAATTATTGAAGGTTTATATTTTAACTTCATAAAAATAATGCCTTTAACGTGCCTTGGAGAGGAGAGCATACTTCTTATTTTGAAGATCAGGGAATTCCAATTACTACAATAAAGGAAAAATGTCCAGACAGTTGAAATGAGTTTTCATGCATACCTCTGTGTTGTGCAACATATCATTTAACTTTATTAAAAATGCCTCGTTTTGACAGGTCACCTGTCTTGCTGGAAGAAAAATTGCACTCTAATTTATTGTGATATCCTCCTCTTTTGCTGAGAAGAACTATCTGCAGTAATTAATGAATGATTTACTGCCAGTGTCACATGTGTTTGCAGGCAGATATTTTGCTATAATAAAAGTTATTGTTAAGATTAATCAAAGGATTGTCTGCTTTAAGCAGCTATTAGCAACAAACACACCTGTCTGAAGCAAATAACTCAGTACTACGTCATGATTTACCCGTTGTTGTTTTTTTGTTTTGTTTTTTTGCTTTTTACCCTGCCAGTTGTTTTGTGTTCTTGGGAGTCGACATTAGTAGTGTGTTTAAAATCATTCTGTTCTGTCTTTCAGGTTTCAAAACAGCTACATCCGTGTTCACCTTAGTTGTCCTGTCTTTCACTGTCTTCATCTGTTTGGGCTTCACCTGCTTCGGCCACTTTAAGTACCTCAGTCCTCATAACTATACGGTGAGTCTTTCCCCACCTTTGCGTGTGAGCGCACTGTTGCTGTGACGTCATCCTTCACGCTGAGCATTCAACTTGTTTGTTTTCTTTTTCAGGTCAAAGAGGAGGACCAGAATACAGTAGAGGGAGTGGAAGAAAATACTAAGGTGGTGTACTTGTGACTGTTCTTTCAAAATAACAAATTGCAGTGTGAACAAAGATCATACATGTCGAGAACATGTTTCATGTTGCCCTGAAGTTAACCTCGCTGTTTGTTTGCTGAACCTATTGGTTATGTTTTTGGTGTTTGTTATTAACTAAGAAATCATTACCATCATGTCTGAAATATTTCTGTCTGGAGACAGTACAACAAACAAGGAGACTTAAGGTAGAATACACACATAGAAGACTGTACTAAAGTTCAAATTAGCAGATTTGCCACATATTTGGCTAGAATGTATGGAAACCTTACACGCAAAACATTTTGCAGTTCTTTAACAGTGAGCTTTAAAGTTTATGTCCTCGTTTTGCATGGCAGCAAGAAAAAACTCTTAAGTTTTCTAATTATGACTGACTGTTCATATGGGCAACTTTAGGGAGATAATTATTGTTTGTAGTGATTTCTGGACCTAAATAGTATGACATCTTGTCTTTCCTATTTTGAAGACTGACTAAAGATAATGGCCCTATGTGTCAAGTTATATTTATACCAAAGGCTGGCAGGAAGTTATGGATTAGTGCTGATGAGATTATCAACTTTCTGATCATTTTAAATGTGTGAAGTTTCAACTTTGAAAAAAATAATAATAATAACTGACTTTTGGTTATAAACGTTTTATTGGAATTTTTAGGGTTATGAAAAAATTGTAGTTATTGTAATTTGGTTAAAACAATTATTAGCATAATTTTTTTCCAACTGAATAACCGTAAGTTGTAGTCACCATTTACCAGCACACCCTAAACAAGAACTAGTTCTACATTCTGTTCATACCTTTAAAACTGAATTAAACCCGAATATAAATTTAGAGTCTCAAAATGAACTAACTCTTGTTCATTTACGCTCAGGCTCATTTAATTTATTCATAATTTATGATTAAATTTGATGCATGGTTTCAAAATTTACAATTACCATGTTTTGTTTTGTTTTTTATTTTAGTGACCGTCACTGTCTTTACCAGTTTATCTGTTTAATTCTCTGCTGTTTTTTTTCTCACCTAAACTTAGTTTTTATTTCCAAACTCTTAATAAAACAGCTTTCATGTATTTATTTTCATACTTTAGTTGTCAGAAAGCGAAACAAGTCTGACATTTTTATCAAGATTTAATATTATATATTTAATTGCAGCCATTTTTAAAACATTTTGAGGTTGGTTTCTGTTATAAACACGGACGAAATTGTCAATCATGTAAGTTAAAGACGGCATCTGTACTCTCATTTGGACTATTTTTTTCTTCTATGGAGATCAAAGTTTGTTTACTCAATGTTTTCAGATTATGGAAGATGCCATAAATGCTAACCCTCTGTCCTTTTCTGCACATCTGCAGGTTTACCTGCCAAGAGTTCTTGATACGCAATCACCAGCCACCACCACAAAGGAACCTAGACCTCAACAGTCATATGGCTCCTTAGACAACACTCTATCTGAGAGCTGTAGTCCAGTGGAGAGCGCCATGGAACATTCATAACTCCATGGGTTCTTTTGAGGTGCACCTTAGAAACAAAGATGCCTGTAGTTACCAAAAGTGATTCTACTTGGTTTTCAGATCTGACTATAAACTATCCCAGGGAGTCCCACTAACACGTCCCCTGTTCAAACATCAATCCAACATCCTTACTGCCTTCTGCGATTAAATCGCATCTAATGTTAGTTTTCAGAGGCTTGTTTATAAGAAACAAAATTCTCAGGAAATTATTTTTATATTTGACTTATCGTTTGCACTCGAGCGGCACAGACAGAACACATCCTGTTGGAGTACGCTTTCAAAAGGACCAAGTAATATTTGTAACAAACACTGCCATTCAGAACAAGCCAAAAACTAAGGAACTCTGTGTTGGCTACTTGCACATTTTAAACCTACAAAGTACAAAAGAGCTGGATGAGCACAAGTAAATATTTTCACCCTACAAGGGAAAGATTTTATATCGCACCTTCTGTATCTTTTATGTTTATTGAAATGACTAGTGTTTTTGCTTTATTAATGAGACAAAGAAACCAAGTCTTTTACATTTAGAAATATGTCAGAGGATCCGCATCTGGAAGTTAACTTTCTGTTGTAATTATGCATTACTTTTGTATCCACAGCTAAACAGCCATATTTTACATTTTAAAGATCAAATGAATCTTTGACCTTTTTTTGTTGAATGTAATCAATTTGTATGTTATTTTTTGAAGGAGTTCTTCATACAGTTTTTGTCAAAATGGTGAGGGAGTTCAGTGTTAATATATTATTATTTCATTCATTTTAAACTCAAGGGAGAATTTGAGTTATATATGCTTATCTTGTCACCGGGGGGCGCTGTTGAGCTGCAGTAAAGATGCGGGTCCCCTGAAATATTCATAAAGCTGTAACAAAAAGGTCAAAGCCACAATGCTGCATTGAGCATTTCTAACTTATTCTGACACTGGTCTGGACCAGTTTACTGAGCTACAACCCTGCCAGCTCCACCTCCTCACCTGATCCTTTACTATTGTTTCCTTTTCTTTTCCTTACCCTCTCTTTCTCCTGGCCTTTCCCCTTTCTCACCACAGTACCTGCCTCAGCAGGGAAACACCACTGTTGTTAAATAAAGGGCTGTCTAGAAGGGGACCGCAGTGATTAGCACAGTTGTTTGAGACGGGTGATGAAGTGCTACACTATCACGTTGAGGTTGGTCGCCGTGGTGAAAGGAAAGGTTTGGACGAGGCTCGCTGTAATCTAATGGAGCCTTGCAGTGGCTCTAGCAGAACAAAAGCCAGTTCAGAAGCAGTAAGAGTTGAAGAGGTTTTCAGTTGCTTCGAGAAAAACGACTTTGCTTATTCACTCACTTTGCAGTGTTAATGTCCACACATTCTTTTACCGACCTTTCAGGCTACAGAATGGTAAAACACAAGTCTTGAGGAATACATTTATCGTTTTATCATTACAACGCACACTTATAGTATTTGGATAAAAGCTTAAAAGATTTTTATGTCAATTCTGTAAAATCTGAAAGCACCCATTTGTGTTTTTTTTTTTCTTTTTTGGATGGGGTTGATTATGGCTCACCACCCAGGTTGTCATATAATCTGAGGGCAACATAAGAGTGCCAAAGGAAATTGCCAACTGTACCCATGTAAGTTGTCTCTTATTGCTTACATGTCCAGTAAAATCCAGCATCTGATTTATGGATTTTGATCCTGTGTTGAATTACTCTTTTTGCACTATTTAGAACCTCTTGTTCAAAATCTAAAAAACATAGAGCTGTAAATCCTTCAGATAATTATTTTTGATCACAGTTTTAGGTTTAACAAACAGCTAATCTGTTTGTGAAAAGACAAAAAGAAGTTGATGCTTTTTGTTTTTACATAAAAACCACTTTAGGCAAAAACGAAAACAAACTGCTCTATATACACAATCCAAATCTGGAGTCAATTATTTTAAGGTGATTGTAAAGAAAGATTTTAAAGAAAACAGTTTTTTTTTTCTTTTACTTTGTGAAAAATAAGAAAAAATATTAAATGAAGAAGGAAGAGCTGGTCAAGGATGCCATTCGTGCAAAAGTAACCTCTGCTCTGTCATGAAGTTGAAGTTTACATATGTTTAAGCAATAAATACAGTTTTTACTGTTATGTTTTTCATTAAAGTACAAAATATGACTATGCAACTCCATATGTCTCATTTTGTTGAAGCTGTAATAATCAAACAGAATCTGTCATGGCTACAATACAAAAACGCAACAAAGCCTCATGACAAAGCTGCGCAGAGTCGGGATTTGGGGCCACTAATGGACAGAAATTCTCATGCAGCTCCAAGAATGGGGAGTTTGATGTTGGACACCTGATATACTATCTGTGTTTTGTGTATACAACGCCCAGCCGCTGCTGGAGAAACTTCCTCTGTGGAGCAGAAGTAATAAAGATGTTACGACTGTGAGCCTCGAGAAGCACTGGCGTCCAATGGCTAGCGCAACACCAAGCAGCTTTCCAAATCCTCACATCAAATTAAACTCTGACCCAGAGTTAGACACGCCACAATTCACTGGCTCAGCTCTTGGCCACAGGGTTCTCGACTTGTTCTCGTGGGCGTGTGAAAGTTTTGATCCAGCTGCGTATAAACCGGGCGTGGCTTGCAGCATCTTGTGTTCAGATACACATGTATTATGGTTTTACACAAAACAGGCTATTCATTTGGTGCTAACCACATTTCTGCAGATGGGAATCCAGCAACAGCTTGCAAATAATTTAAAACCTCAAGTAAAAAAATATTTTTGTAATCTTTAAAGTATTTTCATACTTTCAAAGGTATTGGAACTCCTTCAACTTTTTCACATTTTCTCAAAATGTCTGACAGCCCCCTCCATTTCCATTGTGGCTCTGTATGTTATTCTTCTTATTCTGCTAACCCAGTCATAAATCTTCTCTACTCTGGCTTATATTTAGCTTTCTCCATAAGCCTATTCCCTCTGACCAGCTTTCTCACAACGTGATGGACCATGTTCTTCTGTCATGGTCATGTTCAGTGACTTATTATTTATTAATCTGTAGGATGTTTCAAGCTGTAACCCTGCTCAAAGCTTCTCCACAACGTAATCACTAACCTGTTCAGCCAGAACCTTCCGGCTGATTACAAATAATTGCCACACTTTTCAGATTTTTGTTTGTAAAACCTTTTTGCTTAATTTTCAGACATTTTTTGTTTATGACATATGCACTGCTTTGGGGATAGGATTTTCTAATTTTTAAACACTAGATAGGCCAAAGCCCGGTCCGTTTTTATTACGATTCATTTGATACTAGGTCTATGCAATAAAATACAGTTTTTATGTGAAAATGTACCTTATTAGTGGCATTGTTATGGAGGGCACCATTTGGAAATAGTGCAGAGAAATTGTTAGATTTAGTACAAGATGGATGTCAACATCAGAAAAGGGAGGTTCAGGCTTTCAGGGAAAAATGTGTTCAATTATCTAGCTGTGTTATTTTTCTTCTCTAAATTGAGCAAAATTAGAAAATTCCATCCTCAATTTATCCTGTCTTGATGATTTGGATAACAACTCTGTCTGCAAGAGTTTAAATTAATAGCAGACATGACTGTGTTGTGGTTATCACTGCAGGGGGGTTCGACAGCTCTTCTGAAAAATAGTGTCGGTGAACAAAGTTTGCCTTCCCCTCGACACATATAATTAAAACGCCACCTTACAAAAGCTGAGAAAAAAAAATAATAAAATGACACATGAAAGATCCACAAATGCCACCAGCCTGTCTGGGCCTGAGTTTAATTAAGATGGACCTGGTTGAAGTCGAGTTGAAGTGTTTGACGTGGCTGTGTTGTGGAAATCACTGCAGGGGCTCTGGAGCACTTCTGAAAACTGTGGTCGCTGAACACGATTTGTCTGTGCTCCTGCGAGAGCAATTAAAACGCCACCGTAGAGAGAGAGAGAGAGCGGCAAAACACAAATCCATGAATTCCGTCAGCCTGTCTGGGCCTGAGTCTGATTCAACTCGTCTGAGCTGAAGAAGAAATCTTTAGCCAGCACTGTGGTCTAATGAATCAATTTTAAATGTATATATATTGTTTCGAAACTGCTGACATGGAGATGAGCTGAGGACCAGATGGAGCTGTCATCCTATCAGAAAGCTGTTTAAAATGGCATGGAGGCGCAGGAAAAATCCAGAGGCCACAAACACTCAACCATTCAAACCAGCTTTAGGCCAACAAATGCCTTCATTCAATTTTAGTCTTTTTCAATAATGTCATTTGGCGTTCTGCACTAATTACATCAGTTTGGCTTCTTAGAGTTCACATGCGCAAAACCTTGCAGCCTAATGTTCAGAACATTTGCCCACTGAACAGAACCTTAGAAAATGTTGCAAAAGAAGAAGGAAATTTACACAATTCAATTCAAGTTCATGTAACCAAGGTCAGATTTTTGAAAAAAAAAAATAAAAAATCAATTTCCACAAAATATTTTCAGAAGTCACCTAATTTGTAAATGGAGTTCACCTGTTTGTAAAGTAATCTGAGTATAAAACCAGATGTTTGACAGAAACGCAAGACTGCACGTCAACCTGAACCCTAAAACATGGAAGTGGCAGCATTGTGGTGTTTCAGCAGGATCAGGGGCTAGGAGGATAAAGATAGTTTATGGGAAGATGGATGGAGCTACATACATAATAATCTCTAACATGTAACTATAAATAATCAAAAATGTATGTCTTTTTCCTGATTTCAGGATATGACAGTAAAAGAATATAGGGAGTTAATGTAAAGGAAGTCTGAAATGATTAACTTCATTTGGTTTCAAATGGTGGATTACTCTGGTTAGGTCAAATAAAATCACTAAGACTTAGCTGTTTGAGTATTATGAGTATACACAGAACACATCCTTCTACTGGAGCTGTTTATCCAGCATTAATCCAAAACCACTGTGTGGAGTGGAGGTGTGACAACCGCTGAACTCTGTGCCCTAACTGCATTTGTTATTGTTCTGATCTGGGCCTTTGTATACCAAATACACTATTATTTAGTCACCTTCCTCCCTCATTCTCAGTATTCACTTAATTCCACACTCCCAGGCCAGCAAAGTTGAGAGAGAACCACTGTTTGTGTGCGTGTGTGTATCAAGTAAGGATTAAACCCCATTTAGAGTTCGGAGGTTTTAGGGTCAGATTTCCTTCTTGTCACCGCTAAGATCGATGGATGTGACCTCTGACCAATCTGCTCCGATCTGTTTATAAACATGGCGGCGGCCAATCACGGCATCGCGTGGGCTTGTGCCAACCAATGAGCGGGCCTCCGGCGATATCGTGCTCTGTGGTACTCCCATCTTTTGTCCGTCAGGATTAGTGCCATGGCAACGCTGGCCGCCTGGGAGCTGAGTTTCCCAGAGCAGCGGGACGAGGACAGAAACAGACTGCTTCAGTCCAAGTCTAACTTCCTTCCTGGGCCAATGAGGGAACAGAACTAAGGTGGTGTGTGTGTGTGTGTGGGAGGGAGGGTGAGAGAGGGTGGGGGCATGTGTGTGTGTGTTAGTCTGTAAGTCCAAAACTTCCACAAAGAGTGCCAACTCTAATGAGGTGCCATCCTGAGCCACAAGCTCAAAGTTTGTTTGTCTGTGTGGGTGAGTAGGTGGGTGTATGAGGGGCCGTTCTTCTGTGTTCTGTTCTGTATGAAGTAAAGTCACACCACTCTCCCTCTCTTTTTTTCTCAATGGACTACATTAACCAGAAGGGCAGAGGGCCAGGCAGCTGAAATCACCGCTGCTGACGAGGCATGTGACTTCAGACCGAGGCCTCTTTGTTTGGACAATTACAGCCAACACACAGAGCCCTGGAAATGTCGCGTGACATGGGAAGAGAAAAGGATGAGCATGAATGAAGCTCGGGAATAAATGAAACCAGAATGTGCGTACTGCTGCATGGTCTTAATGATTGGAAAGTTTAAAACCTAATCGGTTTAAAACCTCTTAGGTTTTAAACCGATTAATGAGCCATTGGTTATGTTTTTGCGTTTTGGCATTTATCGACTATAAAACGAGGGATTTGCACGGATTCAAAAGCAGGAAATGCTGCAATTCAATACAGCTCTTAATTGGCTTAATGCAAATAAGCAGCGAACAAAGAAACTGATATCAAATTGCAAACTTCACACATGCAGCACATGGCACTTTTTCCTCAGTGTCTGTCGGGCATGCAAAGTGAGTAGACCAAATGATGTACCTTCGTACAAAAATAGAGTAAAAATGTTTTAGTTATAAAATTATTAACAAATACAGATACATGAGGCCAATTTAGTAATAACATTGATAGGGAATTTCTTGAAGAAGACTCCTATTGGCCATTTGTGGCATTGCAGTTTAAAGTATCTGCACTAAAGTTTGCAGTAAGTGATAACTTAAGCTTAGCCCCTCAAAGCACTTGTTTATTACAGTGACCACACAGTAATATATATATATATAATTTTACTGTAAGTATCAAGCCTTAAACTAATAGTAAGGCTTGATACTGCCAACCTTACTATTGGCAGACAAGACTCACAGCTTCCAAAATCCCAAATGTACCAGCAAATTTATTATTCAACAAGGCAGACATGTTTTACTACTGAACATAAAAAGGTTAGCTCTGTGAAAGTCTATGATATTGGTGAATATTGCACCTTTGCAGTTTTTTTCAACTTTAGAGGACCGATGTATGGAATAATAGCCAAAATTGTGGAAAGGCATCAGCATATCTGGGTCCTCTCTGGTGCTTAGACACTGTGCCGGGTCACAGTGCTTAGACAAGTCTAAGCACTGTGACCCGGCACCCCTGTGTGGATTGGTCATCAGAGAAGTAGCCATGTCACCCTGATGGCATGGCGACAGCTTAATCTTGCCCATATATTTTGGCAGCATTCAAAGTAATTTCATGCAACACTCTTGGCAGCGTTGCTGCTATGCACCTCGTGTCTTTCCTCTGCCCTGGCTGCAGGCAGGAGGATCTCACGTATCCATTCAAATGAAAAATCACAAGCCATGCCAACACCTACAGGACCAACATTAGGCCCCTCATACACAAAGATCAGTGTGTGCTGAGTTTGTGGTGAAACAGGACTCTCGGCTGTGGTGAAACGCATACACCTCCAAGGTGGACAAAGGCTGGCTGACAGATGAAAGTGTTAGTCTCTCAGGCTGCAGTACAAACTGCAAGATGTGCATTTTATGTTGTCCACGAAAAAGTACACGTTTCAATGACTAAACGTCTTGATAATCATGAGCAAGTCAAATATCTCTACTCAAAAATGTGAAGGCTGATATCAAATTCTGAAAAATGTACTTTTAAAACTGGCTTTTAGGGGAGCATAGGTCATATGGCACAAATTAAAAAAGATGAAACGCTCCACTTGACAGGCATGGTATAATAGGATCATCATGTACAAGATCATTCCAAGTAGACAGTCCCAAAAATTTTGTGGGATAGTAACCAGTCATATTTTTTGAGTGTAACTAAAGCCAATTTCATGCTGCTTCTCCTGGAAGAGACAGCTGGACTGGAGCCATGATAAACTCCACAACTGTTGTTCATTCACTGTCTCCTTAACTTGATTAGCCCCATAAATGTTTTAGAGGAACAAGCAATTGAATTAAGGGTTTTGCAACACTGCTAAGCTTCACCATGAAGAAATCAACAGGTAATGAAAAAAGGATGACATTTAAAACTAAGATTTAAAACATGAGTGATTCGAGAAAGTTGAGGGAGCAAAGACTAACTAGGTATGAATGTATTTTATGATGTAAAAGACAAAATTATTAACGACCTGCTGGAAATTTTCTAAAAGGTGGGCGGACATGTTTTCCTTTTAAAAATTAGGAGAGAAAACATCATGAAGTGACGACGTGACCACTGGAAATTTCCAGAGAGCGTTCATCCTAGTATGAAACCTTATATTATTCTAACCCTTACTAATTCTTACTCACTCATTGGTTAATATGAAGTCATTTTGCTAAAGCAAGAGCAAAACAGATTCATTTGCAGCACCATTTCAGTAACGACAGAATTCATTGCAGATTTAGGTGAAAACTTGATCTTTGTTTTTAGATTTATCATAAACAAATATTTGGTAGGCATATCTCTAACTTAACAAAAGTTAAGTGCACAACAGCCCAGTATAACAGGAAACACACACAAAGCAGATTTATAAGCCCCGTTCACCGATGTACCATTCAGTCATGTCCCAGGAATTCTGCCATATGTTGCTTGAGCTTAAACAATTTCATCTCCCTGAAAGTTGGTTAAGAGAGCCAGGAACCGAACTGTCTTTGGCCTCCTGTTTTTTTATCCTTAAGCCTCTGTTCTATATGAGGCTCGTGGGAGAAAGAGCATCTGAGAACCTTCCAGGAATTACAGTCTGGACTCAAGTTTAGAATCAAACTACACACTTTTTCTAGTTATAATAAGGGAGACAATTTGTAAAAGAATCCTCTATTCTACACCAGATTAATGTATGCACAAGGACACATAAATAAAATGTGTAAATGTGTCAGCTGTTTTACTATTATAGAGACAAGCGGCAGTAAGTCAGTGGAGGTCAGGGATCTCTAAATGTTACATTGCTCTTGGTCCAAAAAAGCACCTCAAGATTTTTTTTTTTAGGAAATACACACAAGATCTAAAGTAGTGTCTTGTGTCAGGAGGTTTTCCTACATTGCTTTGGGTCTTTTAAGTTACAGAATAAGGCCTCCGTGGATCAAGTCTGTTCCAACCCCGCAGATGCAAGATCAGTTTAGGATTTGCAGCGATTGCACTTTAAGCTCTTGGTCATGTTCCCTGAGGAGTTCTAGAGAAGTTTTTGAAGTGTGTTCCACTCTATTGTTCTGAAGTTGGAGGCCTACTCAAATCCGTCAGGGACAGGCTGTGCTAGGTCTGGAGGGATATTTATGGGGGTGGAAAATGTCAAAAGATATTAGCATGTAAAAGTCATTACAAAGTTTTACAGCTTTTTTGTTGTATTTCACAAAAGTTGTGTCTGTCGGTCTGTTTGTGCCCATTTGTTTCTAGCCATATCAGCTACTTCCTTTTGGTTTTAGCAGTAAAGCAGTTCAGACTGCATCATTGTCACAACTGGGTATGTCCAGTTTATTAAGCTAGAAAATATAAGACACACCACCACAGCAGTAATGGTTAAAAAAGAGAAAACTTATCGATTTTAAAATGCATAATACCATGCCTTTAACTAACTTCATGCGGTGTTTCTCCTGAAACACAATGCCTTTTTTTAAAAAAATACACATTGAACATTTTTGCATTTTGGAAGTTCAAACTACAATTAATTTGACCGTGATTTTATTTGTTAGATTAGCTCTAAGTATCACATAACTTGGCAGGACTGCAATGCATTTGGTCCCTGTCCATGTGTGGGTTCTCTCTAGGTACCACTGTCCAAAAAGATGACTGTTAGTTTTCTCTCTCTAAATTGTCCTTAGGGATGGGGGGGTGGGCGTGTGTGTGTGTGTGGGGGGGGGGTCCGTCCGTGTGTGTGTGTGTGTGGGGGGGGTGCGTCCGTGTGTGTGTGATTGCATGGTAGTTTGTACTGTGTGTTGCGATGTGATGAACATGAGGACCTGTACATGAGGTATTTCCCACCTCAAGGATAAACGGGTATAAATAGATGGATGGATCACATAACTACAATATGGAAGTTAAATATCCAACTAAGCATTGTTGTGTTGATCATCTGAATATTCAAAGAGTGTGGCACAATTGCTAACACACCAGGATGTGGCAATCCACCTACCTGACCCAGGTAACACATGGAAGACAGTGAGGAGCTGTAGAGAGTCATGGCTCAGAGGCGACTGTGTCCCAGCTAACTCCACAAACCTACAGTGAGGAAGAGTACAGCCTTTAAACATGTTGAAGGTACTCTTGTCAGATGAGAGAACTGTTCGGCCTGCAAGCATAACTATATGGTAGAAATGTGGCCTAAGAGGATGCAGCTGAACTGAAATCAGAGTAAATGTGATCAATTCCATATTTGCTCCCTTGCCAAAAGAGTAAAAGTGTCTGAAGTCACGTTCCAGTGAGCTAAGTGTCCTGGGAAAGGATTAGCCTGAGTTATATTTTACTCCAACGCAGTCACCGGATCTTCCCTCCTGGACTAAGTGCGCTCAGTCATGTTGTTGTCATGCACTCTCACCGTCTGAAAAGGACCATCCGGTGGGCATGACGTCATACGCTGAGCTTGCTGTGATCTTTAAACCATTTTTCAATCCCACCACAGCCCCAGGATTCTTTTTTCGTTACACAATGTATCTAATGCACGTAGCCAGAGCTAACTTAAATACTTCAATTGGAAATTAAGTGAACTAATACGCACACACACACACACGCACACACACACACACACACACACACACAAAAAAACGATTAACAAAAGCAGTTCAATAGGTCGCTATAGCAACGAGGTTTTGTTGTCAATGACAACCAAAGTAACGTTCGAACCTGACCGTTTCAGTTTTGGCTCGTACGTGAGTTAGCTTGGTTCATTTAGTTCAGTAGTTAAACAACTTTTAGACAAATAAAACATAGACGTGTCGTGGTGTGAAGTAGTGAAACAATGGACTCAAATTTGCTGTCGTATTCTCTGGACTTCGTTGCCAGCAGCGGACGTATTTTAAGTATTGAGCAGAGAACCGCACTTCAGACGTCCATGTTGATCCTGAAGAAAAACTACAATTTCCAACGGGTCATGTTCTGGGGGAAAATACTGGGCATAAAGCAGGACTACTTCATTGCTCAAGGGAGAGGTGAAGATGAAATAAAAAATAGAACATATCTATATAGGTAAGGTAAACATGTTAATGATACAAATCCTGTTGGTTATTTTCTATTATTTCTCCTATTATTATTATTATTATAAGTGTTTTTTGGTCTGTGTCGTTCAGCTTCAACTGCATGGACTGGCTCCTTCTTCCGGCTGTCACTGAGAGCATGATTGAGGAAGTGACCAAAACTGCTAAGGGTCATTTCATAGGAGACCCCTCTTTCGTGTATGAACAAAATCTGTACTTTCAGATCGAAACAGAGGAAGAAGCAGAGTCTAACGTGGTAAGCTTGGCAATGGCTGTGAATAAAATCTGAATAGTCCAATGGCTGTTTTTGATGTAATTTGGCTCAATGCCCAGGCCACCATTATGAAAGAGGGTGGCTAAACCTTTACAGAAAAGGTCAAAATTATGGAGATTGGAGACTGAACATGGCTGTACAAAATAACCGACTGTTTAAGCTAAAGTTAGTCATTTGTTTCAGAGTTGTATTTGTTGCTAAATTTATTTTACACGACAAACACCAGATTTAAGAAATCTTTTCTGTGTTTGATCACTTATTCAAAACAGAAACAACTACAAATCTGATGCTAAGGTTTGAGATTAAATAATTGTTAAGATTAGATATTGTTTTTGAAACTTCATGAAAATTTTATTCAAGTTCAGGGAGATGAATATAGGTTAAGTACAGAAATCTTAATCTGTACTTAATCCATAGTAAGTACAGACCCCCCTTTGGGTTACCATAGGTGGTCACCAGGGGAGCTCTGAGGAAATTCAGCCATGAGACGCTTTCCAACAGGCTAAATACATTAGCACAGGCCCATTAGCATAAAAAATGCATGTTTATGGTACTTGGAATTGATTAGCCAACAATAATTGCACTTCAAGCTGTATTTTCTGACATGGATATTGCGTTTACCAATATTGTAATGAAGTTTCTTGTTTTTTAAACTCCATACCAGGTTATCAACAACAAGGGTTACTTTTTAAGTCTTCTTTTAAACACATCTGTGTTTTCTGTGATGTCATTGCATCCTTTCTGAGTTACATTCTCCCTCTTGATTACAGAACAAAGTAAGTGAAGAGAACAGACTGTCAGTGACTATTCAACAGATCGATGAAGACGTGTCTGTGGTGCCCCGAGGTGCCTTCATCAGGACTCCACTTGGCCCTGTCCATGTCAACCGCAGTTTTGCGGGTAACTTTGTTGTAAATCTTGTGGTGCAGATTCCTCTGGTTTACTGTGCATCATGCAAAGAATGCAAATGACTCAGACATCCTCTGTTAAAGAACCTCAGTCATTTTTGATTGAAGTGGCTAGACAGGATAGAAATTTCAAGGAGGCATCATCTTTGTTTACAATATCTTTGGCTACTTTGTGTATTTAGACACATTCTTGTTTTGTTCCAGTTGTATCTCAACGTGAATTTTCTGTTGTCTTCTTAGGTCTTTCTGAATCAGAAGCAAGGCAGCTTGACAATTTTCTACACTTCCGTGAACCGAAGAGAGCAAACATTTTATATCTCGAAAGGATGGGGGACTGGTGTCCAGCCATCGACTTCCTGGATGTCCTTATTGACGACATTCCTAAAGGTAAAGCTGCAGTGCTCTCATCACCTATTGTTCTCCTTACCCAACCTGTCAGTTGACAGTCAAGTCTTGGTATGTTCCAGTTGTGCCATAGAATATTGTTTTATAACCAAACCCTGCTTTAAACTTCTCAACAACTTCACCTCATAAGTGTGAGGTGACACTTATGGTGAGTCTTCTAGAAGCAAATGATTGCACTGGATTTGAAAAAAAAAAGGGCCGTCAGAGTTGAGGAATAATGTGAATTCATGCCATACTTTTCAGATTTCTATGTGTAAAAAAGTATAAACATAATTTTCCCAAAATAATAATGCATTACTTTAAATTGGTCTATCAGCTTAATTTCCAATAAAATACACTGAAGTTGGTTGGATTAGTATTACAAGGCACTACAACAGAAGAAAAATTACATATTAGTTTGGGCCTGTGAATTTTTGATAAATTACGATTTTTAGTACCATTAAGATTGTTGCATAAGAGGACTATACTGATAAACTCCAAAATGCCAAGTGTTACATTGCTGTCAAATTGGATAGACCTTCTGGAATTATTTTTTTTTATAAGAATTCCTCTTTTACAAAATATATACAATTTTATTTATGCAGTCCAATGATAAGACTATTTGTTTTGATCTAAATTGTCAGGATGTTGGATTGCAGAAGTGAGAGAAAAGTAAATCAGAAATATTCCACTGAATGTGCAAAATGTAGATGGAATGAGATAATTAGCTTTCTCACTGCTGTGTTTTAGTGCCGCCAGCCTAAAGCGTTCCATGTAATGGAAAAAAAAAAAAAAAAGGAAAGCCAAATTCAGGAGGCAAACATTAAACCACAAATACTGTATAACCAGTCGTGCGAATTTAGATATGCACAGTCATGTCAACACGACACTGAGGTTTGTCGCTGGATCCCGTCCAGGCCAGAGAGAACATGCTCAGTGAGGTCCTGGGTGTAAAGCTATGTGCATGTCTGAGGACTGGAAGAAATGTTTAGCACCCACAAGCAAACACTTAACAGATGTCTGCCTCAGGAGAACTTCCACATGTGCATTTGTTTACGCGAGCGGTGTCGTCACTACAGCAGACAGCACGCAGCTGCTTCAGCACGACGCTCGCTCCAGCCTTCGCTGAAACAGGTTGAGAGTTCTCACTGGAAACGATAAGGAGGGCATATTTAGAAATGATCCCTCAGACGGGGGAGGAAAACAAACATATTTGTGCCAAAATACAGGGGCTTTCTCTGACCTTGGCTCCCTCCTCGTTCACAGCTTTATTTACTGTGCTTTTGTTTTTCCCCACAAGTTATGAGTTGCGTCTTGCATAACGAAGCATCCATGGCAGTTTTTACTTCGACTTTCATCATATTCGTAAGATTTGTCCAAAACAAACAGCGTTGGGAAAAGCTGGCTTATCTATCAGAATTGCCTCTCTTTTGTGTAATCGAATGTTTTCATACTGGCCAATCCAGTTCTCGTTTAACTCCCATGTCCCTCGTGTTGATGGTCCCACCCAAACATGTTGAGAAACGAGCTCAGCGGCAGACATCAAAACGCACAAAGGGATGATTTATTAGTGTATCCCTTGGCAGTTTTCTACGTGTGAACGAGATGGTGTTCCCAAAGATTACTGCGGGATTTACTTCAGTGCAGAAAGCAGGATGTAGCAACTTCCCGTGGTTTAATGCCAACTGTTTACAGGTTTGCCGTGTTTGTGTTTAGGATCGTGGAGTCTTCAGTTTGAGTGTGCCAGCAGAGTGTGTTTGCTGCGCAGCCTCCTGTGGTTTGGGCTCACTTTCTACCATGTGCCAAATACACCACAACATGGATACATCTACATCGGCAACGGGCTGAAAAACCAGGACCTTCCTTTCATGTTGTAATATAAACATGCTGTTCTTTTATCTCAGAGTTCTTAATTTTGGTTTTTTTTGGTCTTAAGAGTAACTAAGATCAGTTAACAATGAGCCTTTCGGTTCTCTTCTACAAAAGCTATTGTTACACAGTAAACACATGGTGAGAGAGAGAGCAAACATTGTCATTTTATTTAAACATCTGTTTTGCGTTGTGTTGACACAATCAACATACCACCTACTTTGAAAGTGTAACACTGAGCCCAGTTGTTGGTGACATGAAGTTGTTGGAGAATGTTTTGAAAGTCAGGAAAGATGGTTCTGGGTGGGGCTGATAATGACTCATGATAGGTCTGATGCAGATTAATAAACAAAAGTTATGCTTGAGACGGCTGTCTCCCACGCCTTTATGACATAAATCCAGATTACATCAAATAAAAACCGAAGACCCCGCCTCCTCCAGCTGATATGTCCTTTCTGTCCTTCAGTGCTTTATGTACAGCGGCTTCACACCGTACCGCACGTTGTTCTTCAGTGCCGGGTGACCTACATCCATGCGCTTCTTGCACCACTTCAGTCCACTCTTATAGATGGGTTTCACCGAATCAATGGACCAGCGAGTCAAGTATCTGTTAACCAAACACAGATGTGAAAAGAATGTTTTGCAGCATTAAACCAGACAAGAATGCATGTAGATAATGGAGGAAAAACACAAGCTGCCACAGACGCAAAGCAGCACCTGTTCAGTTGGGGTTTGGGTCTCTTTGGGACGTGACCCTCTGGAAGTTTGGGTTTGTGGTCAGGCAGCAGACCTTGAATACAGACAACAACAAAAAAAAAGATGCATTAGTTTCAGTGTTTCTATACGAAATGAAATTCTCACAAATTAAGATTCCCTGTTCAAGTGAGTCCTTGAACGCACCCATAGTCAAAATATGTCAAATTTATTTTTTATTTTGGAATTAGTCAGATTATAGTGTTGGCGCTAGAGTGCAGAAGTAGAATTAAGTTCACTATATATATATATATATATATATATATATAAACACTTTGGTCTTGTTTGTCTAAAAAAAACATTTTTCTATGTTAGATAATTCAAATGCAACTTGACAAATTTCCACGCCTATTCCCAGTTCCATTTCTTTTCCCCCGTTTTGTTGTGCAACTTACGTGGCTAGGAAAAAGAGGCTTTTTTGCTATGAAGGAGAATGTTCTTGTTTTTTTTTTTTTTTACCCAACCAGCAGATGCAGCTTTACTTCTACTAATCTGCATATAAACCCACAATAAGTTTTCATGATTGCAACATATTCCCAGCAAAACAGAACCTAAAAACACAGTAAACACCTCAGTAAATCCAAGCCTCGCTTTATCCGGCTAGACGCTCACCTGCTCTGTGCGCCATCTGCACACAGATGGCAATCTTGCGATGCTCCTCCAAACAAAGACCGGTGATTCGTCTGGGCAGCATCCCTCCATCTGACCTGATGAACTGACTGAGCAATAAGACGTCCTGGGGAATTAGAACGGAGACAATGAAGTATCTCTAACAAGGGATGCAGCTATAATGATAGATTATTCTGGAAGCATTTCTAGAGCATTACAGTGTAGTTGTATTTGTGTTGCAGGTTCCATCTATAGATAGGACACTTGGCTGTGGGATTTGGAGGTGGTGGTCCTGCTGGTACTTCTATGATTTGTCCCTCAATCTAGAAACAGAAAAGAAATGATAAAACATGAATTGTAATAGTTGATAATTATTAATGTGAATGAAAAAACATTTAGAGATGCACCAATTTGGTATATAGATCAGAAAAAAAAGAACTAATTTTGGTCTGATTTTTTTCAATCAGACTAAAACTTTGTCACATAGAATATTAAAAAATAGGTTTTATGATACCGGTAGTAGGTTTAAATACAGAGAATTAAGTACATTTTTGCATCGAAGCATATATTCCTAATCTCTCATCTTTTTTTATTCAGCTCAAAAATGTGTCACCAAGTACAAGATTTTAGTTGAAGATTTTCTAGAGAGAGAAAATGATGGAAATTCTTAGTTTTGATTTAATAAATGCAAAAGAATATGCTGATTTTTCCCAATGTATTTGCCGGTCACAAATCAGAGTCAATCAGGAGAATACTCTATCTGGCCCGCCTGACTGGTGAATTATATAAAAAGAACACATATCAAAATACTTCTTGATTATACTACACTAACAACACTCAAGACAAACAAAGAGAAAATAAAATCTAATTGTTTGAGGTTAAAGACAAAGTTTACTTACCGTTGTTGTTTTGCCATCTTTTTTCTCCACCACTGTGAAGCAGACATTAAATAATATCAGGTATTAATCATGAATGACCTCAACAATATTTTTAAATTACATTTTACTTTACGTAGTAACCCAATTAGGACCAGCCAAAGGGACAGTAAAACAAGTACAGATGAAAGTGACTCTCATAAAACACATTTAATGAACACACCAATTAAAAATCCAACTTTTGTCTCAAAGAAACTTTAAAAAATAAATAAATTGGCAAAGAAGACAGAGGTCAAGTTCAAAGTCTGTTTCTTTAATGATTTTTATCCATCATTTGTAAGTACAGCTCAAAACATTTGAGGAACTGTTTAAACAAAGTCCAATATTTATTACTCAATTCAGAATCATAGCAACCTGAGGTTCTTTGATAATGTTTTGGCAGAACCACAGGCTGACCACCTCCATGTCATTCTGCATTGATGGAGTAATTCTTGCGAAAGGAGCCCCAACTAAGTATAAAATGCATAGAATTGAACATACTTTTCAAGAGCCTGCTAATTATGTTTATAATTCACTTTTTTAATCGATCTTGTGTAACATTAATTTACACAAGACACTGAGTGCTGAATGGTTATCATCTTATGTAGCCTCAATTACCAAATTTCTAGGAATTAAGGACTTGAAATATTTCACTTTACGAGAAATTAATCTACTGCATACCATACATGAGTTTCTCTGTTTGGAACGATTCTTAAAGTGACATCCTTCATTTACAGCTCGAAGCTGTAATGAAGTGAAAGCCTCTGCAAGACAACTCATTTATAATCTTAGACAGTAGAATGCTGAACGTCAGATTTAATTCTAACAATCTAAATAGTAATTTAATAAAATATCTTGTTGACATGACATACTGTATATTAGTTTTACAGGCTACGATTATGCGTCTTCTTAGCTTTAGATAATATCGAAATCTTCTTTCCAAACGTGTTTAAATTCCTAATTATCTTGTCTATGGTCTCTATCTAGAGATAGAAGGTGAGTATTTGACAACAATGAGAGGAAAAATAATTTCAATATAGGCTAACTGTATGCTAACACGACCGGGTGTCTAAAGCAGCACCATTTCTGACGAAGCCTTACCTTGACGAATTCCTCTGGTCTGCATGGCCACAGCAGATATCTGGGGAACATTAACCCTGCGGAGGGAATTAACGCTGGTCCCCGTGAAACTCTGTTTTAAACCTGCAAATGAGGTCCAAATAGACCTTAGCGTACTGCGGGCCGCCATGTTTAATTCTTGACCGCCCCCTCTTCTTCTTCACATGCTAGAATGTATATTAAAAAACAGCGACACCATCGGCAAGAATCGCAATTGCAACCCTAATGTTATACCGATTTCACTTTAAATCGCTTTACTAGCCGCAAACTTTAGATTGGCATGCAGAGTTTTTTTTAAGTGTTTTCCACCAGAATGGACAAGGCTTTATTTTGACTTTAGTCAATGAAATAAAGCCTGCTTATTGTTATCACATTTCCTTTTTGTTAATTTTTGAATGATACAGATCTCCGTAGCAACGTATGTCACGTGTGATCAGCACCAACTCTGGACCAAGTCGATTCAACAAGTTTTTCTTAATGAATGACTCAATTTCTTCATTTAGTTTAACATGTAAAGGAACCCTGTTACAGTCAGGGTATCAAAAATTAAATAAATCTCATGTTGTTCCTCTCCACGGAAATCTTTAGTAAAAGGCGAAAGATTTATACGACCTGAAAAGAAACATGAGTATGGTGCATCATTGTTTCCAGAGCCCTTTACACTCAGACATACAATTCACACTGACGGTAACGGTAAAAATTTGAATTAAAACTTCAACAAACTACAAGAGAGTTAAAAATAATATTAACAGATACCAATATTACCACAGAACTCTCTAGTAAATCCTTCTACGAACTTAAATATTACAGTGAATAAATCGTAAACCCCATCGCGCGGTGCATTATGGGTATTGCTCTGTTTTTATCATGGTGCATAAACCGTTTGAGCATTTAAGCTTAGTGAAATGGTAATAAAGATGTTATCCATTACGGAAGAACATTGGATTTACAATAGACTTATGTAGACAATCTAAAGCCGTGTTTTAAAAAAATGTTGATTCGAAGTGTTAAATTGACAGTGGACATTTATGTAAATCATTTAAGATTATAGGTTGTACCTTCTGATATGCATAAGTAAAACCTAGCTTATTTGATTGGAGAAAATCTGCAGTTTTTCCCCATTTATTTATATGAAATATATGATTTATTACTGAAAAACTGCGCATCTACAGAATCGGTTAACACAATTAGAACAGGTGAGCTGATTTCTTTACAAACAGAAATAGAAGCTCACCTGGAGTGAGCTCAAAATAGGTAATTAGAGTATCTTTTTTAAAATTAGACCATTAAAACATCATTAAAGATTATTTTCTGAGGCCTTTTAACTGAAGCTTTTTGTCTTTCATTAGATCCATATATACATATCGCAGTTTGTGTCCAGTGGCATTTTTAATATCTGTTCTTTTCAGAAATTTACCATGTGTTTATTTTTTTTTTCTCTGCACCATTTCAGTATATTTTTCAGGAATTAAATTCTATGTGGTTCTATTACATTCCTATAAGTATTTATTTTCAGAATTAAGTGATTTGGTTTTGCAAGTATAGAATTGATCAAAAACATTTTAAGCTAAACAAATTTTGAAAGTTTTCGGCTCATATTACACCAAAATTATCTTTATGTGAAAACACTACCATATGCATATCCAGTTTATGAAAAAGTGAAGACGATGGGAAGTCAAGATATAGAAAACATTGTGTTATATATAATGTAAAAAAAAAATCTTTATTTCTGAAACTGAAATAAAGTTTCAGAAACAGAAACTTTATTTCTGGACTGAAAAAGCCCCCCAAAAAACTATCACTCATATATTTATTTGAAGGGGTTTGTGGCACTAGTTGCCTCTTTTCACAGTAAACAGACAGAAAATGGGCAGAGCGGGAAGAAGAGTATCAAATGGTCCCAAAGGGCGGAATCAAGTTAAAATAAAACATTAAGACACTTTAGATTCCTATATTTTTTTATGATTTATGATGAATGCAATTTGTCTTAGAAAATAGAACTCACGATGCATTCAATGTAAAAATTCTGTCTCAGAAAGTTGAACGTCTGCTAACAGCCGCGAGCTAAGGATCCAATAAGACTCCAGTGAAAATGAATCATAAATCTTTTGCCACTTTTGATGATTTATACCTCATTAAACCAATAGCACACAGAGTACTGTGACTGAACATGTTCCATTAGAAATTAAGGAGACAAAATAGTGAAACATATTTTAGTTTTTTGTGCATATTGTGGTATCTAGCACCCAAATACCGTCTGGTTTTCCAATGAGCAACCAGAATGCTTTCAGTGAACTGAGCTAACGTCCAGGTCAAACTGAACAGAAGCAACATTGTTGTGCGGAGTGACCAGGCTAACTGAATCTAGTAACACACACTAAAGGCATGAAGACACACCCTCACATATAGAGATTGTACAGTTCTATTTGCGTGATTGGTTTAATATTAAACAACATATCGGGCAATTTACTTATGCAACTTTCCTAATTTTGCCAGTAAAAATACCAACTGATTCAAATGCCCATTGGAATATTACATTTGTACTGGGAAGTTTGACTTTCCAAGTTATAAACTGGGGGAAAAAAAAATTTACATCTGAAAGTAAGAACTACCCAGCCAACCCTGAGTTCAGCGTGCGGCAACGCAGCCATATTGAATTTAGGACTTGGAAAGTCAAATTTCCCAGCACAAACAGAACATTCTAGTGGGTAGTTTTTAATTGGCAAAATTTGACACAGAATAAAAAAGGAAGAAGGAGCTACATGAAATCTATCATGGCGTAAACAAGTGAAGGTAGCATCTAGAGTCAGATATCTCTTGTGCAAATTATTTCAGGCAAAACATTTTTTTTTCAGTTTCACTCTACTTAGCAGTGTGCTCCTCATCTTTGTGTTGCTTTTCCTCAGAAGCAGAGCGATAGGCTCAATGTCCATTCTTCTTTTCGTAGCCTGCTCATCAGATGAAAGCATTTAGGTGAACCTACAGGACCATTGTCAGAACATGCCAGGCCTTCAATGCAGAAACTTCAAGATACAGGTAAACTCTCAAAGCACAGATAAAGTGGCAGATAAGGTGTCTGATGTTTGGTAGCGTTATCACGAGAACACTATGCCATTATCCAGTTGCAATGCTTTTGTTTGCTATGTTTCTGAGTCTATCTCATGTCTTTATCTTTATGGATAACGGAGGGCTTTAAGGAATCCAAAGCTGGCCTGCAGCTGCACATCTGCGTGCAAGTAAAGGTCTTTCTTGAAATAAATGACAGTGCTTTCAGAACATGGTTGAAGCCCTTTTGAAACTAAGGTACCCTGTGGAGGTTTGACCACTGGACGTGCCAAGCAGCAATAATTTAATGTGAAGTCTGGTTCAGCTGGTGTTATTACAAAAACTGATGAATGCCGGCTAGCACGCAACGTTGTCGGAGCAATGCACACTGTGGGAAACTTTTCGCTTTATGAAATGTTGGTGACTGTTACTTGTGACAAACAAACGGGGCAGGAAGGAAACATAGTATGGATGTAAACAACCCACAGTTTGAGATGTTTCTAAATAGAACTTTTATAACCTCAGCCAACTAAAGCATTATCGTACATCTTTGATGGTGTCTAGAACTGGGTGCAGATGTGAATGCAGCCTGGACACATTTGGGATGGTTAAACATAAGATTGCAGAAACCACTGCAAAAAAAGATTGATCCACATACTGTATGTCCGCACTGTTCAGACAAAATGAATATGAATCTACTGTAGGCCAGAGCTCTAACTCAATTAGCCTACATGCAGCCATTAAATAATAAAAGAGAATCAAGGAAAGTGATTTTTACTTTGATGTGTTTTACAAGTTGAAAGATGGCAGTGCATGAATTTTTCTTTTAAAGCTAAATAGGAAGTTTTTCCTCTATGGGTCATCTCTATTGCAAATGGATTTGTAAAATATTTTACATTGCCACTTCTATAGTCATCAGAGCACTGTTTGTGGAAAAAAGTGCTACCATCTTGATTTTCAATTTCTGCAATCATGAAAAGAACCGTTTTTGTACCAGTTTCCGAGGATTTATTGCTGATAACCTTATATTTTTGCTATTTCAGATAGTTGTTACATTACGCAACTATGTATCTAGCTAGCATAGTTCTGTCATTATTACGCAAATGGACACTAATACTTTTTAAAATGACTCTGGGAATTTTTGTTCCCAGGGAAGTGCAGAACTAAAAGTCTTTGTTTTGTAAAAATACATTATTTTAAATGTAATGGACTAGAGATAAAGAACAAAACGTCTGCTTCTGTGAAAGTCAGTAGATTGAAATCAGTTTCCAACAGAGAGTCATATTATCTTTCTTAGAGGTCATCAAGATTAACAGATGAACTCCTGCTACTACTAATGTTTTGGTTGTAATTTACACTAAACCACGATCAAAAACGCTATTGAGCTGTTTTAATTATTATTCAAAGGCTTAGACATAATCCAAACTCCAGGTTGCAAAAATCAACAGGAACACATTCTTAAAATAGAAATATGACTCGGAAGGTTGGAGACGTCTCACCAATCACCGTTTTCAAATGCAATATTGCCGTCATGCACATCAAATCCACAGCTGCAGAAAAAAAAATGCTTGATGTCTCTGATTACTTTCACTTTGACTAAAATTGTTACAACAATGTTTAAATCCATAAAATTGATCAAAAATACACCCGGACTTCACTGAGCTTCTAAATTTCAGATTGATCCCTGAATACAGCAACCAGGAAATCCCAGTAGCTCCCTAATTGGCAGCTGTCAAGTTGGGTGTGATGTATTTCCAGATCAAAGTTCCACCTTTCCACGTAAATAGCTAAAAGGATTAGTTTTTAAAGTTTATCTAAGCCTGAGATGAGTGAGTCAGCTCCCTCAGAGGGCAGATCCTTACCGCAAGAAAAATGTGTAATCTATTTTTTCATAAGTAGTCCAACCTTTAGATCATTCTTGTCAAGTATATTTGAATGCAGTCATATCAGGAATAAATTGTACACAATTAAGTTTTCAATTTTAACATATTTAATTGGTTTGAATATTTTAGATTCAGTGAAATGTCCAATTCCTTTGTATCTCTTGAGCTCTTGGGAACCAGAATAACTCATTGTTTCTCACTAAAACCTCTAAAAGCTTTGTGGCATTTTGCTCATTCGTCTGCTAAGCCCCTGTTCACGCTGGACAAACAAACCACTAATGCCCACAAAAGTCTTATCTTTTGTCTTCACTGGGAATGGTGCAATCAGCATTCATTCCTAGGTCAAATGACTCTTCCGTTGTCACAGCTGTTTGTCTGTTCACCTTTGATTTTCAGTAGATGTACAAACAAGTTTTGATCCTTTATAGGGTTAATGCTGTTGGCTTGTAAAGACTTGTGGCTATTATCTCTAACCTAATGCACTAACTGCGCCCGTTTTCACTCAAGCATCCACGAGACATTATTATTCATTTAGTTTTGTATTTCAAGAGAATAAAGAAAAAGATAAAAGAGTTGGCTGCTGGGAGTTGGGCTCATTTTTTTCAGTTAGGATAAAATTGAAAGGAATTTAACAGTAATTTAGGCATGTATGTGCAAAAATCTGAAAATGATGGTTTATTTTAATATTTACTTTACCTGTTGCAGTGCTTCACCCAAGTGTTTATTATCTTTGGAGCTTTTCCAATTGTTTTTTGTCAAATTACAACCACAACAATTAAAGATTTTTGGAGCTAATTCAACATAAAGAGTGTTTAATTGTTGCACTGAGAGAAAGGATTAATGGTTTCAGTACATTTCAATATTTATAAAAAAGCAAAAATCTGAAAGGGACGCTGGTCAGAGACGATGTCGTGATAGACAGAGCTAAATAAAGGGCAATACTGGAAGAAAACCTGTTGGAGTCTGCAAAAGACTTTAAGCTGGGGCAGATTTTCACTTTTCAGTGAGACAGTGATGAAAGTCACCAGGTTTTGATCTAAATCCAATTGAGAATCTGTCGCAATTTAAAAATGAATGTTTAAATCTGACTGGGCTTAAAATATTTTGTGAAGAAGAATGGATAACAGATTTTGGTCTCCAGATCTGCAAAGCAATAAATTACTCCAACAGACTTCCAGCTTTCATTCTATCAAAAAATATGTTTTACAAAGTGTTGATACAAGAATGACTCAATATAAATCCACCCATGCCACACTTTTGAAATGTTCCTTCAGCTGACAGTTCTGTACATTTGTGTCAATCTTTCACATTAAGACTGGTATTGGGTTGTAATATGGGAATATGTGCAAAAGATGAACATCTTTTAACAAGGCATTCTGCAAATATAGATGTTTCTTTCCTGTTGTATTTATTGTAATGCTTCCTACTACTTTAGGAGTGACACTTCACTGTTTTGCAATCTTTTGGCAAAGCTTTCACTTGGCTTGGTCCTTGCGTTAATGCTTTTGATCCAGGACACATTTAGAGATAAATAGGTTTTGAAATTGCTTCCTTTTTTGTTGCTTTTACAGGGTGCAGTTTTGAGCATTTGCCAACTTGCGTGGTGAAACACTCTGGCGTCTCTTATGAGAAGCCAAATTTATTTAACTTCTTTGTTGAATTTTTGTGAAAAACACATTCCATTAGGAGTACAAAGCTTTGATTTGCTAAAAAAAAAACAAAAAAAAAAACTGTGTTGAGCAGATTTTAAACCAGATACTGTTCTAACAGATGAATCACATGCTTCTGATCTGCCTGTTGCTGTGTGCTGAGAAGTACGTTGGAAACATGTTCACCATCAGGGTTCATTGGTTTCAGATGCAAAAATGTGAGCAATTTTTTTTGAAGTGCCATAGAGGCTGTGAAGCTTAAAAAGTTGCACCTTGGGATGCAAATGGACATCTGTGTTCATTTCATCCATGGAACAGAAAATGGGTAAATAGAGATCATGGTCTCCTTGGTACCACAAAGACTGCTTTTGTAGGACTGATCAGACTCCTGATCAGTCCGGGACGCTAAGCAGTCACATTCCTCCAGAGAACCCCCCACAAAAAAAAAATGTCATTTAAAGTGTCTGGCCACCTCCTTACTGGCTTTGATATTCAAATGAAACATGGTCCTGTACAAACAGGCGCCTTGGCCGAGGAAGAGGGAGTAGAGTAAATCAGATAGGATTTCTCCCAGATGAAAAGAGCATGTCTGACATTTTCACAGAGAGCGCTGAGGGACCCCAAAGCAATGTTGGTTCGATGTCATGGTGTGGAGTTATAGCTGTGCGGAAAAGGTTAGTGTTTTCACCCCTGCTCTCCTGGATAAACGGCTACGGCCCAGCATGGAGCGAGCAGGCGAGATGAGAGTATGTGGAAGATGAGTGGGTACGACGGTCACATTGCCTAAAAAAAAAAAAAAGAAAAAAAAGTCCAGTCCACCCGGTAGCATTACCCCTTTCATTGTGACACTGATCCCTGTGCTATCCTTTTAGTTTTGGATGAGACACAACACCAGTTCTGTTTAATTAAAATGACACCTTAAACTAACAGCTTTGTCTTCCCTTGGCAAGCTAATGGAACCTATGTTTCTAAGAAGCGTTTGAAATGTTGAGGAAAGAAAGATTTCCTTTGTGGTCAAATCACACATATGCAGACGAAGCGGAATTAGACTTTGCATTTACTGAGTTTCATTTGAAACTTCTGAGCGTCCATTTTTGAGTTTGGTTTTGTTCAAAATCGGTCAGTTCTAAAACAGAGCGCAGGAAAATATTTATTACGAGAGTATATGATTGTCTCAGGATACTGAAGCTTCTGCATAAACAAAACGAATTATCAACCTAATCACTGTAAATTGGATCTAATTAAAAACTCCACGCAGACTGTTACTTCAATTTTGTGTGTTCTTGTTCTCTACTACCAAAACGTTTTCGACTCAAACTTTCATTCTCATGCAGACGGAATCTGGATGTGGTGCATCCAGATTGATGTGCACAGTCTGGTATGCAATTAAGGCATAGCTGTCACTAAGAGGCTTTCCTGGGTGATTAACTCGTAAGGCCTTGTTGCATCCAAGGAAGTCAACTGAACACAATTAGCCTATTTCGAGGGGAATGAGTCCGGTCAAAGGCCCCAGATGCTGTAAAATGAGACAAGAAGAAAGAAACTTGTCAAAGCAAGACAAGTGGAAACAGGAATCCAGGGACGGCAGAGTGGGGATCAAGGTCCGGATGGACACTTTTGTCTAATGTTAGGTAAAGCCCTTTTTTTTTTCTAGGAGAGAAGCATGTTTTTCTGTCCGAGTTTCAACAAGATCACCGCCCTCCATCCACCCTAAGTCGCTCCCAGTCTTCTCACACATAACTTTCCTCTTACCTATTCTGGTTGACTTGCTAAAAAACACTGGCTTCTTAAACAAATTCATTACTCTTTGAAGAGGCTCTTATCCCTGTTTTTTCTCTTCTTAGCCCACTGAGAATGCTGGCTTCAATCCTCTTTCTCTCACACACACACCAAGCCTACTCAAAAGGACACAAAAACAAGATCACATGCATCCTTGCAACTGTCTGCCTCATGTTTTAGCAGGTTAATCATACATTTTGACTCATTACACATTAAAAAAATCAATCCAAAAGCAAAGCTTTCAGCCATTCAAATGCTCTTTCCATTATCACATTGCATTTTGGCAATTTCTGAGTTCAGAACACCTCATAAAGTTTAGTGAGTTGTGTTTTCCTCACTTTTAATTATAACATGTCACCCCTTAATGTTCACCAACGCTGAAGTTAAAGCAAAGGCGGCACAGTAAGAGCAGAAAGGTGAGAGGACCAACTGGATTTTCATCATGATCAGTGTCAAGTGGAAAGAGTGGGGAAAAAAAACACACAAGCTCTGACCTAAAATCCGTGTCTCCATCTGTTTAAAATTTGAGAATCTGCTTCACCTGTAGAAGCGAGAACCTGGCAGCACGCAAACAAAGACAGACACACAACATAAACTAGTGATTCATTTGGGCTTTGAAGGATCTTTTTAATTGGAAGCAGGAGTCCTTCATGCTGTGATGATTAGTCCTGTGCTGCCCAGATCGGTTTCCCACCATGGCTCTTTACTTCTTCCTTGTGCATGTTGCTATGGCACCTGTAATGGCATTCTGACCAGATGGTTTCCAGTTGTCTACAGTTGTTTTTACTAAAAAAGACTGTCGACAGGTGGTCATCTGATTTATGAGCTTGCTACTGTCATTACAGGAGCTACTGCTTTCTTCTAGGTTATGCTGGAATAAGAACATTTTCCTCCTGCTCAGTGTCAATGTTTCTCATTCCCAGACACACCCTACAGTCCTAAAACATGAGTGAATTTACTTTACTTTAACTGTTTAGACCTGTTCTGAATCATGCCATCTGGAAACAGTATCTAACTTTATAAAATCTCTCTAACCAGCAAAGAAGACAGCAGAAGCTCTGGAAAGCATGTTACAGAAGTGAAACCCTATTAGGACATTGTCCTTAACCTACACTGTCAAGTTAGGCAGACTAACATTGAACAAACAATCCCACAATCAACATGGTAAAACATGGTTGTGAGGGAATGCCAGTTAGAATAAATGGGATTCTTGAAGGTGTAACATACCTAAAACTCACAAGACGAGATGAGACACAATGCTGGGTTTATGAGAACAAGACGAGAACAAGCGTGATAGAAAATTCATCCTTTTTCTATCACCTTTGTCCTAGTGGGGTTGGGAGGGGTGCTGGTGCCTATCTCCATCTAACGTTCCGGGTGAGAGGCGCGATACACCCTGGACAGGTTGCCAGTCTGTCGCAGTTTTGATATTATATTCAAGAAAACTTTAATGATCAGAAAAAGGTTGACTGCTTCAACATTTCCCATTTCGCAGTTGCTATTGATAAAGTGTGCTGTGATTGTGATGTAGATCAATGTAATCCTAGAATTGGTTTCCATCTTTCCATCTTTCTGCCTCTTTCAGCATCTAAGCAACTTGCAAATGCTTAAAGATTGTTTGGATCTTTTTTTGTCACTTTGTTACCATTTATTGTTCCTACAGGGAACCCAAAATTTGTCAAACAATTGATCTAAAAGTAGCAGGGGTATCTTCTATTGCAACTTCATCATCCAAAGCCATGCTGACCTCAACTGGCTAGAACAAGATCTTGCTACACCTTTACAGGGCAATGACATGCAGCAAATACAATGGTTTTGATCAAAGCATATTCATAAATGGTCCAGTCAAACCTCAAACCTGAATCTAATTACTAATGTCTACAAGACATACGATGTCCATTCAACACAACTGAGCTAGGGCTATTAATCAAACACAGGGATCCTGTGATGAGGCAGGGGCAAAGCACAAGCCACATATGGAGGCCTTCGTCCTTGTGGTGGTAGTCGCAGGTTTGATTCCCGGCCTGGTGACATTTGCCGCATGTCTTCCCCCTTCTCTCATTACCTTCTTTCCTGTCTGACTACTTTCAAATAAAGGTCGCTAAAGCCAACAAAACCTTAAAAAAAAATAAAAAATCAAACAAGGATATCCATTTCTGTCTCAGTTGTGAAGACGCGCTTCAAAGACTTGCATCAGAAAATGGGGGAAAGTGTTTCTTTTAAACTCAGGAGAGCCGAATACAAACCTATCAGACCTTTTTGCTTTTATTTGTAAAAGCCATGCATTACTTTGTGTTGATTTATCAAATAAAATCTCAATAAAACACATTTTATAACATTTGAAAAAGTTCAAATGGTATGAATACATTTGCTCAATGCATATCGAACTAACAAGAAAATAAATTTGACACTCTCCGACAGATGGAAAGCATTAGCTTTATTCATTCTGTCTAAGCATTGAATAACTGATGCATTTTATGGTTACATTCCCAACCCATCATGCATCATTGCTTCAGGCTACCTCTGCATGAGGTCTTGACACACTAGGTATCCTTCTGGATCATCTTTCAATGGAAAGAATTAGCATTGTGAAATAGTGTGTTTTACACAAGCAGCAAGCTGTCAAACCAGAAAAAAAAACAAAACAAAAAGAACAATACTATGTGCCAAAAACTGTAGGATCTGATAACAAAATTATCCCCTTGCAAATATTCAAATGCTATCTTGGTGTAGAAATAAATCGTTTCACAATGCAGCAAAAAGGAACAGCTCTGGTTTTATTATTTATGTTGATTAAAAAATTGATTTGAAATTATGTGCACAGCAGCTTTCACTTTCCATGCCAGATATATGAACTGAAAATTGTGGATGAAATCCTGCAGCTCATTGATTATTCCTTCTACTTTGCACTTTTGAAGTTGCATAAAAACAGGAAACATTCACACTGTGCTATCTCTGCTAGCAGAATATCATGGCACTGACAACAGAGGGCTGCTTGTGCCAAGGGATGCCCGCCTCCTTAAAAAAAAAAGACAGCATTTGAATGAGTCATCAGCTGGAATGGTTTGCTAGCTATATCTGGAGGCTGAACTGATCAGAGCTGTGGGAGCGATCCAATTTTTTATGTTGCTTGGAAGGACTTCAGTCGAAATGTGTCAGCAGTTCCTTGCAATAATATTCACAACTATTGCACCTTTCCACATTTTGCCGTGTTACAACCATAACACTGTGTGTATTTTATTGGGATTTTACATGATAGACCAACACAAAAATGGCATCTGACAGTGATGTAGGAGGAGAATTTTACATGGTTAATGTAATACCTCCAAAGACAATCCTGTTCAATAAAACAGCTTCAGATATCTTTTCAAATAACTAATAGAGTCCACCTGTATTTAACTAAGTCCCAGTATAAGTCTAACTAAAGGACTCAGACGTTCATTAGAGAAAATTAGAGAAGAAACAGAATTATGAAGATTAAGGAACACAGCAGACAGGCCGGGAATAAAGTTGTGGTGAACTTTAAATAAGGGTTGGGTTATAAAACAATATTTTACACTTTGGACATGGTCATCTAAAATTAGAAAGTGTTTAATTCAATTTCAAATGTACTAACACAATGTAAACTGACAGTTTGGGTTAAGAGAGCATTAATCAGACACACCCAAGAGGTTCATGGCAACTCTGGATGAACTGTAGAGATTTACAACTCGGATGCAAGAACCTGCACAAATCAGGCCTTCATAGTGTAGTGAGAAGTTTAAACAAAACTATAGAATGCCTCTTTTTCAGTTTCCTAGTGACTACCAAGGGGACGCCGCATCGCAAAGAGAAAAATGTGCTGTGGTCAGATGAAACCAAAACGAAACTTTCTGGCCAACTGGCAGAACTAAATATAGTACAACACAGTTATTTTTTCTTCCATTGACTGGGAGAATAACTTAAAGTCATATAGCTACAACTGCTAGTGAAAGAATTTGCCCAAAGTCCAGACCTAAATTTAACCAAGAATCTGTCACAAGACTTGAAAACTAATATTTACAGATTCTCAATACAATCTGCATGATATTGTGCTATTTTGAAAATAGCAATTGGCAAAAAAAAAAAAAAAAAATCTGTTTCTAGACATGCAAAACAGAAACACGCCTCCAAAGAGCTAGCACACTTAGCTTTGTCTCTTATTATGGGCTGCATTTTGTTAGTCAATCAATATACTACATCAAAGTTTTTGGCTGTAGTTTGACATTTTTTAGTTTTTGTTTTACAAAGTCAAGGTGTGTGAAAGCAGAGTAACACAGTTCACATATTGGCTCTTAATCCTGCGGTCTTTCAAAGAAACCTTGAAGCTCAAGGCTGATTGCAATCCTTCCAAAGTCTCTCTCTATACTTTGTCAACCAGTCCACAAATGAGCTATTGACAATTCCTTGTCAGAGTTTGCAGAACATTACTAAGCAAAGTCTGGTCTGGAAAGTTTCCTAGCTATTTCGCCCCGTCTCATTTCATCACACCCATTCCTATCTCGGTCTGGTGTCAGCATTTGCCAAATTTTCATTCTTTGCAAAGGGGGAGAAATTCAGGTCAAACTCAGTTGAGAAATCAGACAGCTTAATGTGTTGTTGTCGTTCTTATCAGCAAACATGCCTGCGTCACACAACCTAGCAACGCAATGTGTTTCTATGAGAAGTCAGAAGGTATATGCACTGTTGCTCAAAGTCTTTATAAACCTCCAAACGCAAACAGAACGGCAGCATTTTTAAAAGCTGGATTTTTTTTGGCATTACTGACACTTGTACTCCTTATATGTGAACGGTCAGCTAACTTTGACTTTGTCACCCAGCGCCCTTTACTTCACCCTCATTAGTCTCTCTGTTTTTCCACGAGCATGCAAATGGGATCCACTGTATAGCATGTTTGTTTTTTGGGGTTTTTTGTAAACAGGTGGAGCCCAGCAGGGGGCAGTGGTGATCATCAGGTAAAGGTTTGATCTGCTCACATGGTTTCACCGCCACCCCACCTCCAATGTGATCCAGCTTCCAGTCAGACTCCAAGACCTTGAAGATAAAGTAATAAAACAGTCACAGTTATCTGTCGGGTTCAGGGACACTTTATTCTCAGCCCATAGGTCGACCTTGCTCCAATATTAAGCTAACTAACATCTCACATAATTAACCTGAAAGAATTTGCTGAATGTACTTTTTCAATGTAATTATAAAAAAAGGACATTGAATAGTTTATTTTTTTGTTTTTTTTCTCCAGTCTGAGAAATCTCTCTACATTTACGTAGAGTCCATGCTGGGTAGCATAACCTTCGTCTCCAAGAGCTCTTTGTCCAAGGGTCATTCATGTAGACAACTTGAATCTGGCTTTTTTCTCTTATCTGTACCCCTTTTTGTTGTATTTTTAACACTGTGTCCAATACATTTTATCTTGTGAATGAGATTGTAAAACCTCAGTGTGTGGGTGTGTGTGTCTGTGGGCGTGTGTATGTGTGTCTGTAGTTTGCCTTGCCCTGGTAAAAAGTCATACAGTGAGCCGCGTTCAGTCAAGAGCTTCCCCAGTCTTTATGCATCAAACTTAATGAGCAGACATTCAGTCAAGCAGAGGAACATAATGCAACAAAAGATTGGATGGTGAAAAGAGGCAAATTTGAAGTCCTTCCACCTTCCATTCACTCGTACGCTCTAAGTACCGGGCAGTCAAACACAAGGCCAACTCTCCAGTCAAATTCCAGCACTGGCAAACACAGGACCAAGAGGAGTCAGGGAAGAGAGCCTGCTTTTTCCCCTCCAAGTGCTGCTTTGTCATCAAGTGGAAGCAAACATATATGTTGAATTCTTTCCGTTGCTTTTAAATAATGACATTTAAAAGAGAATGCCACAGAAATATGTTACCAGATGCCATGGTTTGGGTTCGGCTTTGTTTTTACAGTCACTTTACCTGTAAAACTGTGTCTGAACCTTGAATTCAATGAAAACTTTGGTAGGTCTTTAAGCAACAGGTGGTAGTTCAAGGACCTCGCATTTCCCTTCAATGTCCCAAATTCATATTTATAGATTACTGGAGTAAAGGCATCACTGATTGAGATTACAGAACCCAACACACACTTTCAATCCATCGCTTTATTTCCCACTTTGACATTTTTGCACATTCTGCACTCCATGTTTTTGGAAATGTGATAATTTCCCTCAAACTATGATAAAAACGGGGTGTTTGTGTCTTTATTTGGTCTCTGACAATACAGCTGATATTGCTTCGGATGAAATGGGGTGATAAGCATTGCCCTGTAGTTTGTAGTGTTTTACTTTTTTAAGTCAAGTGATAAACGTATATATTTATCTGTTCAGTGCTAAAGTGTGGGGAAGACTCATTGAGGTCAATCCTATTAGATATCTGACTACAGTTTATCAACTTTGACTAACAATAGCCATAATAAGTAAATAAGGCTGCAGTGGGGGTGGATGTGTGTGTGTGCTTACTTAATTTTGTATTTAGGACATCTTCAGTTCTAATAACTTTCCTTGTTAGGACTGGGTTGGCCTTCTTGGAGTCTAAACCTGGTCTTAGAATGGTAGAATGTCATTTTTGGACTAAGTGTTAGAAAATGGGCAAAATGAAATGTTGGCTTCAGAAGAACTTTAAGACAACAAAACACAGCAAAACACAGGCATGCTTCTCTGGGATCTTCTATGACAAGGCCCAAAGTTCAGATGAGCGACCCAGAGGAGCAGAAGGCCAGGTCTAAAGGCCGTAGGAACTAAGGTTGAAGCTCGGGAAGCTGGTGTTGAGGTGGCAGAAACCCACATCAGAGCTTCAGAAGCCATTGGAGTGCATGACGGAGCTTTGGAGGATGACGTAGAGCCAGCTGGGGCTAGTGACGGAGCTTCCCAAGGCAACAGTGGCCAGCAAAGAGTCTCCAGAGGCTGACCAGATGGGACGGAGGGTGTGAAAGTGTTTGGGCATGCAGATAGACCGTGATCCGCTCAAAGAGCGCAGGAATCTTTACCAGACAGTGACAAGGTCCCCATTCTTCTGTCAAGTCTGTTGAGCAGACTTGACAGGTGATTCCCCTCGCCAAGTGTTGTTTGATTTGCTACAATTACTACGCACTATGATATAATCCAGACTAGAGAAACATAATTTAGTACCAATGCATATGAAATAAGAAATAAAATGTTTCTCAAAACATTAAAATGGCAGTGCAGGCAGAGGAACTCATGACTTTTAGACCACAGGGTGAAACATAGAGCTCTTGGAAATGTTTAGCAACTGATCATCACAAGTCATCTTTATCAGATGTTAAATATGACGCAAGATAAACATTTTTATTTGGCATAACCAGAAATGCTCATAATCAATATCCCAAAGCATGTTTTAAATCCATTAGATAATCCCTCGGAAACCCAAAGTAAACAACATCATCTGTTATATTTGACTTTTTTTAACACAAAGAACTTTTTCATCTGTAAAATGCAGGCTATTTTTTTACTGCACACAAGTCATATCTGTTGAATGTAAAGTCTGAGACATATAGAGAAAATTCAGGGAGAGGAATAACATGTCCCAGTAGTACTTTATGTTACCAGATTGTCTGCGTGAAAAATACTAGCTCACGTATTAGTGGTGGAGCAAACACACTTGGTGGAACATCAGATAAATCGAAGGCAGGGCGAGATGATTAATATAAGAGAAAAGAAGAAAAATCCTGTTTTCAGTGCCCAAGTCTGCTTTTCGTTTTTATTTTGTTCTCTAATCTTTGTTTTTCTGGAACACATTAAGACATTTGAACATTTCTTCACATGAAACTACATGATTAGTTCAGAGGGGAAGTCAATAAGTGGTGCAGCTGCTGACAACTTATAGACGTCTGATTTATGGCTCCAGCTATACATTCTGCCTTTTGAAAGAATTCAGACGCCTAAGACACAACAGGGAGCATGTTGGATTGTCGAACAGAGCCTCAACAGCTCCTGTGCAAGATCCCAATTCTAACTGTAACGAGTAGGAAGCTGTTGTGGAGAGAATCCACAACACGTTTGCAGTAAAAAATATGGTGCCTGCAGAAATATGTGCATGAAGGGCTTGCTTTGATCTTTGTTGAGGGCACAGCATGGCAATGTAACACAGATAGAGTGAGAAAAAAACAACCACAAGATATATTTTCATGTAATTCTATATATGTTGGTCAATAGATCACTCTAAATGTCAACCAAATGTTATTATGTCCTGCAGATACATTCATCAAACGCTCACCGCTCAATATCTGGGAAAAAGTTTGGGGGTTATTTCCATGTCTCGGTAGAGTATTTCTGTTTTGTTTTTGTGTCAAGAGCTTGAGAAGTGTACTGGATGAGCTGTTTTCAAGCAGCAGATAGCTTAAAAGTATCTGGTTACATTGCATCACATACATTTATCAAGGACAATAACAGCATATTACTTTTACGGGTTCAAACATATATTTAAACCAATTTTTTATTTTTTATTTTTCCCAGTGCAATGACGATCCAAAAAAAAAAAAAAAAAGAAATAGACTTGATTTTTTAAAACAGTAACTGGATGCAAAAGTTAAATCTAATCAAAACTAATCCACACAGAGTCGAAATTATACAGGATGAAATTTACACCTCCACTAATATTATGTCAATTTTTTTAATCAAGAAACTACATCACCATGTTATCTCTGCTGTGCAATGCAGCAAAACCACTGACAGCAAAAGAGCATGAGAGTCTAATGCAACCAGCACCACCATACTTGATAGTTGGTAGAGTGTTCTTATGGTTGAAAGTCTTATCTTTAAATCTTCTAACATTTTTTTGTTTTGTTTTTGTGGCAAGATACTTCAGTCTTTTTCTCATCTGATAATGACGTTTTCTCCAACCGTCATTTAGCTCGTCTGTGTAGGCAGCAATAACACTAAGTCAAACTTAGACACAACTGGGTCCTCCAGCAGGACAAATATCCCGAAGCTCTCACCAAACCTGGTGTGTGAATGGATAAAGTGAAAGGAATATTCTTAAAATAATGGCCCGTTTCAGGAATCCGACAAATTTCAATGGTTTATTTAAGTGACGATTCAAGTGGTTGACCCAAGCATACTTCACTTGCTCTGATCTGCAGAATCCAAGCTGATTGTCGATCCAAATGATGGCCTTTAAATACTGAGCCACCACTACTACACAGCTGTCAGAGAAGGGTGGAAAGAATAGAAAAAGTCTTTGAAACTCACTGAGAGACGTACAAAAGTTTTATTTTCTGAAGTGAAAAAGTTCACTTCAGAAAATAAGTGAACAATCCGAGGCAATTCCCATGAAATGACGAAGAGATCCCACTGGAAATGTGTGCTAGGAGGCCCCATGACGATCTGGGAGGTTTTCCTTCAGTAGAGAAGTGGAGCTTTGAGTTGTGCAGGGGACGGATCAAACCCCAGCTGGTTACATGAAGATCTTGCAACGGGAATCCCTCTTGACTGAGCGTGCTTGTCTGGTCGGTGACACAGAGGTCTTACCCTTCCCTCTGCGCTTTAATTATGCTACTCCTTCCACAAACAACATCAAACTACGCTAACCGCCTGGCTCTTTACCGGTTACCAAGTCCAGGATTAAAAAGGTGCCAAAAAAATGGTTCTATCACACAAATGTTTTCCAATGCCTGTTTTATATGGTAATGATTCATTGCATGTATATTTATTGATGGCAAGAAATAGACCAAAGCCAAAGTAAACAGATTATTATCATTTTTTTATTCTTTTCAAGGTCTGAATGATTCAGTCTCACGACAAAGCTCCATCTCAACCATCTGTTTGATTTTGAAAGAAACAAACATGCTGATTCTCATAACACAAAATCTCAGGGAAGTATTTGGAAAAGAACGCAAGCCGATGTTTTGATAAATCAACCAATACGTGCCAAAAAAAAGAGGAAAACATTTTATGCAGTTTTGCAATTAAGATGTAAATGACTCACATAAGAGTTGAAAGTAGGGGGTGGGTGGAAAAATGGATAAAACAGTTTGAAAATCCACAAAGATTGTTGTGAATCCCAATTTTTTTTCACTCTTATGTCAATTTTGGCTGCAGGGGATTTAAAGGAGCCAACATGCTCTCCCCTGCCGCAGCGTTTGTTTGAGGAAACCTGTCCAACTGGCAGGAGCCCATTTACAAACATGGGATGTTTTCTCTTTGTTGTGGTCAGTGCAATGATCCTGAGCAACCGGAGCTCGCTGGGGATCTTCATGGGCTGTGGCTGTGAAAGAAAAGGATTCAAGATGAGAGCGAAGAGCAAGAAAAACACTGAAAACCAGTAAAGTACCAGGAGAGCATACAGAACGTCCTCTCAGCTGATCTGAGCCTTCTTTATGTCCGATAAACACCCTGCCGTCTGAGACTCTACGTTTGCTTTTACAGAAGAAAAAACAAAAAAAAAACACAAAAGCATCAAAGAACCAGGACCCTCATGTACTCTATCCCATGTGTTTTATGTGCTCTTTTATAGTTTTGACCCCACAGCTGTTGGAAAGATGGGACGCAATCGCTCTCCCCAGGTTTTTTAAGCGATTTCTTTTCGCTCAAGAAACTAAATGTTTAATGTGTAAAACTGCACTGATGTAAGTAGTTCGGAAACAAGAATTGGATAATGCCCGAAGTAGTTTGTAGTGCTCACTGCTCACAGCAAGCACATTAAAACCAGATGCAAACTGTTTTCTTTTGCTAAAATGGTATATAGGTCCCTAGAATCACTTATCCTCTTTACAGATTTCTTCTAGTTTTCTTTTTTGTTTGTTTGTTTTTGATCACCAATTTTTATTTATTTATTTTTTTTTGCAGCATTTGTCACGAGTAGATAGAAAAAGCATTTTTCAAACGATGATTTGATTTAAAGCAACCCAAACCAATCAAGTCTCACATGAACAAGTAATTGCCTCATAAATCTAATAACTGGATGTGCCATTTATTACGATAACTGGCAATGAAAACGATCGGATTAGATAAGTAATCACGGTGTCTTTCTCTTAATGTGGCCACTCTGTGTTCAATTTGTCCCTTTTCTTATTATTTTGTACTTCATCTATTACATTCTAAATTACACGAGTTGAATAAACAAAGGAGAAACATCACCTTAAAAAAGCATCTTTCAATCTTTCAAATGATTTCCCTTGAGACTGACACACAGCTATGCATTGTTTATTAAAGCCCTGCTTATTACTACATTTATCTGGATTTGTCTGCTTTGCTATGACATTATTATCGCTACCTGAACCTCGTACGTCTCTGTCGGACATCCCTAAAACCTCCCTCTCTGCAGCCGAAATGTGGCTCTGATTATTGGACCTCTATCTCAAATGCGAGAAACCATTGGGAGGAGTAGTATAATGCGAAACAGATTTACTTCAAATCGAACTGGAAAGGAGCAAAATTTTAATGAAGACATTCTGTTTGTCATGATCTAGAAAATCACCTTAAACTCTCACGCTGCAGGCTGTGAAGGCTGCTGTTTAAACCCCCCCGACTGCAGACGGTAGTCTCTGGAGACGGAGGCTGTATTAGCCACATGTTGAAGGTCTCTTTATTTTTTTCCCTGAAGTAATATCTGCGTAGCCTGAGGCAACACAATTTTTACACACAGGATGTATAGAGCTTGCATGCCACTGCGTAATGGGATAGTCCAGCTTCATTAAACTTGTGCATTGTCAAAATATTTGCGACTCTTTTGTTAGTGGGTGGACGCTCTAAAGTCTCCTCGGTGGGATTTGATATTTTTAAGTGCAAACATTTTTGGGAGTTTCCCAACTAAGCCTAATGCTGTTGGGAGGGAGGTTCTACTGTAAAATCACTAACACAGCAGTAGAGAAACAATTTGAAAACATAGAACACAAAACATATATCACAGCAAACTGTGCCTAGGAAAAATTCGACAAATGGATGATTAGAACTAATTGGCCATAGCATTCTGTCCTTATTTTAGCTAATAAGGACAGAAACATAAAGTCTTTTTCCAAAATTTAAAATCAAGAAGAGACAATGAAAACGACGACACTGAGACCCGGGTCTTGGCTAGACTTTACTATATTTTAGAGAAACTAATGGCCAACACATATTGTGTTTAAGGAGCATCAGTCAATTCATAAGCATCAAAAAACATGACTCTTAATTTGAATTAAAGGGTTCAATAACAGTGGTTTCTGACATTGTTTTGGATGTACAATGCAAATGCTAATATCTGTGTTGCATGCTAACCCCCAGTGCACTGCCACACTTTCTTATAGTGGTCACAAATCATTTGTACACTGTAAGTTTATTTTAATTTTTTTACATTTTTTTGTCAGGTATCTGAAAATCTGTCACACATGAAACATTTGAGCTGTTTCTGTAGCCAAGTATTATCAAGTTTAAGATTACTTTATGGTTCAGGTAAATTATTTTATCTAAGCAACACAAAAAAAGCAACAATAAAAACAATACAAATATAAATAGAGTGAAAAACATTAGTAAAAGTTAATACCAGACAGACATGCAACAGACAGCACAATACAATCATCCAAGTTTCAGAAGGTACCAGTAAGTGACAAAAAAAAAACACCTGGATAGTTCCAGTAACCTTCATGTTACATTTCTGGAAAACCTTCATAAGTTCCGTGAAAGACTCTGGTAAATTCTACCAAAGTTCAAGAAAGCACCTGGTAGAGAATGCTTCCGCTACCGATGGATAGATCCTTTCTAAAGCTGCACCAAGATGCCGCCTTCTGTTTGTTCAAGACTAAGAGTTTGCATCGGAAAATGCCACATTGAGAACTTAACAACGTACTAGAGGCTAGTTTGAAAACCAGCAAAATGTGTTCGGTGTGTTCATTATCTCGTTGAAACTCAGCAAAATATTACAAACTAAAAATGACATCTTCACTATGTGGAACAAACATACTGAAATAGAAACGAGCTAAAAGTTTCAGTCTGCTGCTAGGTGTCCATGTTGGATACAGATGTTATGACTGACCAATAAGCTTCCTCCTTCCACCCCCTACAGGTCCTGACTTGTGACTTTAAGTGGAATGCCCCCAAATAGGTACTCAATCCCAAAAGAAACACCAACTAAATAATACATTTAAAAAACGAAATAAAGTCATTTTCCCAAGTTGGAAAAATAATTACAAGTTCTGTCTGGACACAAACCAGTAGATTCATTTTTTGTATGTATCTGTTTGTAAATAAGCATCTGTATTTGCAAAATCATTCCTTAGACACATAAACGCTCTTGAGAACCATTTTCAGTAAACTCTCTTGGATGTGCAGCCTCAAGTGCAACTCTGTGATAAAAGAAAAACCCAGACTAACCTAAGGCAGAAGAAACCTTTTGCGTCATCTAAGCTCTACTTCATTTAATACAGGCCAAACTGAGAGCTGGTTCTCTGTTTTAAAACGTAAATTTCTTACAAGAAAGTAAGAACAGCTGCCTGTTTGGGTTGCAGGGTAGAAGGACCATCTGGCTTTTCTTCAGTGCACTGTCCCAAAACCAGCATCATCTGTACCTTTTATTAGGCACCTTTCAGCTTATTCCAGAGTCCTACCTAAAAGCAATTGATACTTTACAAAGTTTGTTTCATGCACCAAATGCCTGACTAGGTGCAGGATTTAGGGTTTGAACGAGTCGACGTCGGTTCTGTCCTCTGCGATGACTTTTTGCGTTTTATGTAACTATTTGCAATGACATGACAAACAGATTTTCCCAAGGAGCTGAAAGATGACGAATTGGGTGGGGAATGCCAGAGAGTTGGAATTGCATAAGCCATGTGTAATTAATTTACCGATTCGCTACTGGCTACCAGAATAATGTGACGCATGTTGCATGTCACAGCCTCGTTTACATCTGTCCAAATGATCAGCGTCGCCCTGCATGTTGAAGCTTCTGACCTGGCAGCTTTTTGCTCTCATAAAAACTCTGTCTGACAACGTCTGGAAACATAGTCCAAGCTGCATTCTGAAGACCTGACACAGTCTACCTCTTACCCCTGTCATCACTGGCTTGTCGGTTCATCAGGCAAAGCCAGAGACGCTGCCAGGAGTCTGTGGAGCAGCCAGTTGCACATGGAGGGAGATGTGCAACAGGTTGCAGGTTGGTGCGATGAATTTAACTGCACCCTGAATTAAAGGTCAGCAGTATATAATACATTTAATTTAGAATGTTTCTAAATGCACAATTGTGGTCAATGCAGTAATTTGACACTTAGGTGAGGTTGTCCAAAAAATTATAATATATCCAATTATCATTCAGTACCAGAGCACTCCTCCCCTGCACCTCCTCCACACAGCTCCCCAGACTAGTGGCAGCAGCAGTTAGCAAACAACGGATGGGACTTTACATATGTTGAGCTTATCGTGCATATTACTTCTCTGAGAGTCTAAGGAGAGTCAGAAGCTCCTAAGAAGAGTTGCACACAGCATCATAGAGAAATACTGTTGTGAAGGCAGAACAGAGCTTCTTAAAGAGACAGAGGACAAATTCAAGGCATCAAACTGTGCAGTCAAATTTAATTTGCTATGGTTGATATATGCAGCACTTTTATAACAACTGACGGTAACATGGTTACTTGATTGATTCAGAATCCAATTCAGATTTATTCATATCCCAAATGGGCAATTGATTTTGCAGCAAGTATAAAAACTGAAAGACAAAGTATCAAAGATTAAAAAAACAAAAAACAACATAAAACATACTAAAAGGGACATGAAATACAAATCAATACATAATGGAAAGAGCACAGCAGTGTATTTCATTATTGACTGATAGTTGCTACAAACACTAAATCAGGTGCAAGTCCCCCTACCTTGTCCCGCATTAAAAATAGATATTGCTGTGGAGAGGAGAGTTTCTGCCTGTTACTTTTTATACTAAGAAATTTGAGCCTGATGCCAGAAGGCAGAAACTGGAACTCAGCATGTAAAGGATGAGAAGTATCAAAAATAATGGCTTTAGTTTTCCTAATGATTTGTTTTTTACACAGTTCTGTAAGTGAGCATTGTTCAACTCCTAAGATCTTATTGCTGTATGTATTACTCTGCTAAGGGCATTTTTTGACCTAATACTAAGATTTCCAAACCAACAGAGGACAGAAAAAGTCAACACAGATTCAACATATAATCTTTGCTATAATCGTAAAATGGTATTTGGTACATATACACTACACCGCCCCTTTTCAAAAAATGATCTGACATGTCCTCCTGAGTGGTAGTTGTGCAAATGAGCCAAGATTGAAAACATCTGTATTGTTTGGTAACTCTCAACCCTGCCATGTTATCTAACTGACTGACATTGCAACAAACATCCATCCTTTTTAAGATATTAACGTGAGCTGGAGCGTTACATAAAAGTGGTCTCTGATCAGTTTGCTCAGATATGTGCCAGTAATAAGTAAACTCCCTCTCCGCCTGTCAAGCCAGAGACCCCTGCAGCTGTCTGTTACAGCCTAGGACGAGCGTTTGTTCCTGTAATGTTTGTGCTTTGAAAAAGATTTTGTCCAGACACACCGAGCCAGGAAAGCTTATTTTATCAAGCTGATGTTTTACTTCATTGAAAAGCCACATGTTTATATAGTTTATATAACAGCTCGGTAGAAGCTGCACAATGCTTTGTCCCACATGGGTGTAATTTTCTTACCTCATTCGCAACACATGGTGGAATCCCATCAGTGAATTGAGGAATAATGAAAATGACAATAACCTAAAGCATATCCCCATTGACTTATTAAGGCATACATTCAAGGATGTTTGTGTTGCAAAAACACTGCTTTATTAAATCAGTTTGAGACGAAGCAAAAGTTTAAAGGGTCCTCGGGGCACATGTCTGGGAGACCCAGGTTTCACAATTAGCTTTTAAGGATGTCAAAAAGGCTGCTTAGGTCTGCAATCTTTTCATCCTGAGATGAGATCCCAGTGAATCCCCCTTCCAGAAGAGTGGACTCTGTGGACCGGGGCTCTGCTGGAAATTAAATTACCTTTTTTTTTGTTCTGTTTTTTTTTTTTTTCAAGAAAAATGGCAGTCGTGTAAAAGGCAAAGTAAGAATAACAGTACTTGCTAAGATTGTTAAAGATAGTGTTAATTAAGAGGCACATGCTCTCGTAAGGTTTTTTGTCAAACACCAGTTTGTATTACATTCATTCCAACACGCCGAGGGAATAGTTTGCCCGCATGGTATGGAAAGGAAAATATAGTTTTCACGGATGTTACTCTAACTTCATGCCTGTCGCACAGGGGCGACTGTTTGACCTCAGCAAACCTCAGAGACCCCGAAACACATGCACTTTATAATAAATGTGCAGTCATGCATTATGTTCGCATTGTTCCTGTAATTGAATTGTCGAAACTGATTTGAGAGTTTTTATCTGAAATTAACAGCTGCTGGGGAACTGGAAGAAATGCTTTTGTTGCGGTTCCAGCGTTTTTAGAGGTCAGGGAGCAACGCGGATCTGTTGCCTTCAAATTTGGCTCAGACCTCCAGAGTGCCCAGATGGTGTTTGAGCTTAGACTGAAAGTTTAACATGAAACTTGTGTAATCAAAGTTTTCTGGGATTAATACATACAGCAAAAAAAAAATTAAAATCTCATGTTCATAAAAAAAAAAAAAAAATTCTGACTCGTCCATACGGCAAATTCAAAAATTCACATTTTAATGATAAGACAATTGAAGCATTTCCTTTAACTTGAGATAAAACAAGTAAGAAATAAAAGAAAAAAGGGTAAACTAGTGAGCCTAGTGAGTACACATACTCAGCAGTGGTAATATTGTGTGTTTTGCACATTCTTATCGCTAAACATTTATGGAAATATTTGAAAATGTTGTTGAAACTATGCATTTCTTGTGATTTAAGACCAAAATATTGTGCTGAGAAAAACGTGAAAAAAATACTTTGCTATAATTCTTTTGGCAATATTGAACTCAGCTAGACGGACTCTATTATTCAATCAGGTGGTTTCCAAAAGCCATTCGTTACACTCCATATTTTCAAACCAAAAAGGATTAAATAGTTTGTATTATTTACACTTTACTACAATTTTATCCAGAGACAATAATGAAGAAAATCTCTACTTTAAAATTCAATGATACTTTGTGTCACATAAAATAAAACAAGTGAAATACAAGAAAGTTTGTGGCAACATGTGAGCAGGTCCAGGGAGTATGAACACACCTGGAGTGTAGGTGTAAGAGTCAGTTTTGTCCAGTTTATCTCCCAGCCTCACATTATGGACTGAAGATTTGTCAAGGGTGTACCCGCTTCTCCAACCCTGTCACCCCTCCTCAATTGACATTAGTCTGATAGCTATTAAACCTTTGCAGTCCACAGTTGGAAGTGGCCTCTGTAAACATGTCAGACCACACATCACCCTATAAACTGTTTGACATTAGTTTCCATTTTCAGCCACTATTTGTAACAGTTTTGATATATACTTTATAGCTGCTGTTTATGTTCTGTTGTTTTGGGTGGTGATAAACATCCCGAATTATGTAACGTACCACACGTATGGTCCCCATCAACATGTGAAGAGCAGCAGTGTGGCGTCTTTGTGCAGGTTTAGGTCTATTTTGCATCAACAAAACTAAAGAAGGTGTTTTTACTGCAATGTTACGTAATCCTAACGTAATAGAAATGAAACGAGAAAAGTCAAAGTGTGTGGTTACATTCATATAAGTAAAAGAGAAAGACTACATTACAATGAAGCGAACTTTGCAAATCTTCTGCTACTGCTTCTCCTAATTACTTAGATTTTCTATGACGCAACAGTGACTGAAGCAGGGGTACAAATGATCATTTCACTTTGACGAAATTCCAATTTATCAATTTACTTTCTTTCCCTGCTAATTAAGGTCACAAGGCAGGACTAATGTACACCTCTGAGTTTGCAACAGAGGACATCACTGATCCAAATTTAGATTTAAATAGAGGTGGGAAACAGTGTGCACCACTTAAATCAACTTTCAATCTTCTCACAAGATTGGAAGATTAACAATGCAGGGTCTCAAGATGGTGAGACCTTGCATTGCCCAGAGTGAAAACACCAAATACGAGCTCTGTTTTAGACTCTACCGGCCTCTGTTAGCACTCTAATTGTTTTCAATTTCATGATAGTGGAGTCAGGACAAATATGAGCAAGTACGGTGAATGCTTCAACACAATATTTTTAACATGAATGCTGAGTCATCCTCACATTAGTGCAAAGTTATTTTCTCCATCCTTATTGATCTTATCTGCATCAGATTTTGCACATTTCTCAGATCAGACAGATTCTGCTTTGTTTGCACTGTGGACTCCTGCTGCTGCTGCTATTTTGCTTTGTTTATTATCACTGTAACACACTTATTCTGCAATTTTGCATTAGCCTTGCAGTTATAATTTGTCATGGGGTTTGCGACTACCTCCCGAGGTGGATCAGGGGAGTAATACTGCTGGGTTGACTTTAACCCCTTTGACTTTCCATTGACTGCGAGGCATAAAGGACATGTGTAGACCACAAAATTAAACAATAATCTTAAAGGCAATATAGGAACAGGGTATATTTGAGCAACTGAATCAACACTGAACTCCTCTTACTACCAAAGTGGGGTAGAGTTAAATGTTTGTCAAATCTTTCTAAAGCTTGTCTGTAACTGATTCAGGCAACAGGACGAAGATCCAAAACACAGCAGAAGATCTACAGCAGAACGGCTAAGAAGAACAGAATCAAGGTGTTGCGATGGCCTAGTCAAAGTTGGGACTGATGAACATTTCTTTATATTGTAATGAAGCCAACACTGCAGACATAGACCTGTTGAGCAGAGTTTATTCGAATGAGTATGAGCTGCTATTTCCGAGGCTGCAGCTCACGCCTCTAACAATCACAATCTTTTGTCTCCCATTTGCTTGATTACGGTAAAACACTGAGGTATATCTTGGCTAACCCTAGTTACTTATATTATTATAAACAATGTTACATTGACAAGTGAGACCAGCCATAGTTCTTAACCTGCCTTAGAGAGTAAATGCATTAATCCAAATAAAACACAGAAAAAAGTAAAGGCAAATATTTGACATTCATTCAAACAGTTTTTTATTAAAAACAGTCCAGTTATTTGGTTTCCAATTTCTTGTGACATGAACCCAGCATATGTTACCTTTGAGTCAAGTTGTTTTAAAATCAAATCAAGAGAAGAAGAAGAACTAAGTTCATCAGTTGCTTCTATTAATCTATTTAGCAATGAGTGATTCAAGCTGTACATAACTTAAAAAAACAAAACAAAAAAAAACAAATGAAGATTTCTTTTGTGTGTGTTATAGTCTTCTGCTTGTGTTCAGAAGTCAGGAAGAATTACAAACTGAATGAGTGATACCTTCAACTTCTGACCAGGAACCATTATCGCTCTGGCCGTAATGACTCTTCCCATAATGAGTCATTATGGGATGCTGTAACCACATCAAGGCAGTATTTCTGTTTAAACAGATTTCAGTTTTTATGTCCAGATAAATGCAATTGGATAGTATTTAAGCTTTCGTGTCTGAGGCCAATTTGCAGTTTCTCTCTGTATTTAGCCTCTTTTTTTCTTTTATTCTATTACCGTCTGTTACAGTAATTGCAGGAAAGTAAGTCAACAGTGTCTGTAAGTCACTGCAAGGAGAAGGAAATACCAAATAAGAGTCTCGGGCAAAATGAGTCTGTTCTTCTCAGGCATCCTTCACATACGCTGGCCAAAATGTCCTAACAATGGAATGCAGGAAAAAAACCCTAAAGATTTTGGATCCACGTATTTCTCTTTTACACTTTCTAACATCTCTGATGTGACAAAAAAGGTAAGAAGTACTGTATCTGGTGAAACTTCTAATGTATCCAGACGTTTTCTTCCCACATTTGTTGATCAGCACTTCCAAGAGATGACAACATGGAAATTTGAGCATTCTCTATTTAACGCCACATTTCCACCGAAGTGTACAGAATGGGTCGGTCCAGTTCTGTACACTGTTTTGTCAGTTTCCATTGTAAAAGAGCCCCACAAAACCAACCTCTATCCATACTTGTAACTCTGTAGGACAATGATATGGTGGGGTTGTGTCAGAGAACAGAGTCTATTGATCACTGTTCTGGTAAAGTATGACAAAATAAAAAACAAGCTGCCTTTGACATGAGAAAAGTTGTACATGCCTTTTGAAAAAAAAGATAAAACATTCACTGAGCAGCAAAATCCAGAAATGTTCCAGCCTGGCCTTCTGTGAGAAGCTTTCTTAACCCATAAACACCACAATTTACTCCAGCCCTCAACAATGTCTGGCTGGCTGCCTTGTGGCCATTCTTACCATTGCTGTATTTATTTCCTGTGAGATCCTTGTCGTAATAATTCTGTCATCCCTGGGGGTCTGCACCACCCAGAGAGCAGCCACTTCTGTGTTTTTTCACCCCTGATCCCCCATGCTTTACCACCTGGAGACAGTGACAGCCCCCTCTCTGTTGCTGACTCACCTCGCCATATATCTGGTCTCCTACTGCTTTATTCTTTTCTTTTTTTTTTCCACTTCTACTTTCCCAATTTGTTGCAGCACTTTTCTCGCTCACTCTTTTTCCTTTACTGATTTTCATATGTGAAATTTCATTAGTTTATTTTTAGCAGGCAACAGGCAACATTTAATATTTAAGTGATGTAATAGCGTAAGGCGCATTTGACAGTATTTGCTACAAAGTGCAGATTCAACACATTCGTTAGAGTACACTTTAATTCGCAGGAAATTAAAAGTGAAGTCTGGGATCCAATGACTAAGACTCCACATGCAACAAGGAGCAGATCCAAAGATTTTAAAATGATACTTCACATTTTTTAAATGTATTTCTCAGGTGTCTATAAATTACCTAACAGTGGAAAAAGCTCCACTTGGCATATCGGGATAAGAACATACCTGCTACAGTAAGTAAAGAGCCTACCTGTGACACCATTTTCTCCATAGTCACCAGCTGGTATTGCCCTAACTACTGTCCACCCATTTTTCTACCCTTTGCTTAATCTAGTTTAAGGTTACTTCATTCAGTCAGAGGGTGGGTGAGAATTATGTCTGGAACATGTCACCAGTCCAGTTCGGGACAGAGACAAGAAACCAAGCACGCAGACGCTCACGCAATTTAGAGTCAAGAAGGTCAGTTAATGTCAGCTACATGTTTTTTTTTTTGGAAGACACACAGCAAAGGGAGGGCAGACTGACTCCCTAAAAGGCAGTCTACCCAGCAAGTTTCTTACACTGAATTGTTTTCATGACGTCTTCAAGAAACCAACCATTTGAAGTACAAAACAGCAAAGTAGCTTTTTAGTTTTAAGTGATGTGCTATTATACACCTTCATTGATGTCTTCCTGATCTCTTCAAACAAAACCCTCTTCTCAGAAAGGAAAAGTTAATAAGATATTTAGTAGAATAAGCTTTATGACCTAATTTTTGTAGGCATTATTAAACGTTATTAAAAAAGGAGCATGAAATCAGGTGAGGATAATGGGAAAGGAAAGTTAAGGGGAATTATAAGGAATGGAAAGGACGACGCTCCGAAAGAATCTTACCTGGCTCAAAACAGAGGACCACCTCGCTGTAAATGAACACCTCTATCCCGAGGCTGCTGAGCACATCTGGTTGGGGTTCTGTTAAAAAAAAGAGGACCTGTTAAATCCATTGTCGCTGGAGAGTAGTAGCGTAAATTATAGCTACAGAAAGCAGAAAAAAACAACCGCGACAGTGATAACTTGCGAGAAAAATGGCACTTTCGCTCACTGACACAGTATGGCAGGTTCACAGGGTGAGATTGACTACCACTAGTAAAACACTATCAGTGAGACGAAGCTGCAGTGTGATTCAGAACGTAACACGATCCTAATGTTACGAGGCATAAGGGGAAAGCGGGCAGAGATCCTACGAGGCCAGACCTTGCAGAAGGAAAATGTTCAATGTGAGACCGTATTAACATCAGTAAGATCCACACACCGAACTTCTCTCCATCCAAGAAAACAAATCTAGGTGTGTTTTGTTAGCCTAGAATTAAATTAGAGGAGGGAAAGTGTGTATTCACTTAAAGTATTCACTTATTCACTTGGCCTCCTTGGGGATGTGCTCTTCAGAAGAGAAATTGTGGGGCCTTGGGAGAGGCCAGCACAGAGGCCGCACTCTTGAGGGGGCCCTTTCGTATTTGAAGGATGGAGTGATGACAGCGGGACGTTGTTTGTGTATAAAATGGAGACAAAAACGAAACAGCTCTGAACATGTCGGCCCCTCTGCTCGTTGTCACTTCTAAAAGAAACGTGCTCTGACCCGATAACAGCAACTGCAACGGCACAAAGGTTCTGGGGTCGCTGAAAGCCGTGTGCAAAAAAAGTAATATCCTGTGTTCAGCCTATTGTTTATTTTCTTAAATATGTTCACTTTCCTTCCGTAATGACGGAATTACATGTTGTACCTCTTGGAGCCCAATTTAAACATTTCTATACCTAAACTTTCCAGTTCTTTGTCATTACTTTAATGTGATATGTCTGCTTTTCACATTCTTTAACATCCTAGCAATAGGAATCATGCTTTGTCAATGTTTTATATTACACTTCAAATTATTTTAAGAGTACCGTAAGGCATACAGGAAACACCACGACCAGAGACATCCAGAACTTCAATGTACTGGTTTAATCAATGCACTTCCGTGTGCTAGAATGGCCTGATCTATATCACGTGGTGTTTACTGATAGAGTCTAGCTGATATTTAACTATTTTGCAAAGACGAATGGGAAAACATTTTTCCATAGGTGGAAACTGTAGGTTGTACCAGTTCTACAAGTACTGATTCATGGGAGATGAATAGAAAGTCATACCAAACTTTTAAGATTTTTTTTTAGCTTATCAAAATCCATTTGAAATATACTGAAGTTGCTGGTTGTAATATAATGAGACATAGAGATCTAAGGAGTAGAAACATGTTTGCAAAACACTGCGTTTTTTTTGTTTTTTACTCGTTTTCAATTTCGTCGTATTTTTTTCTGCCTCTCTATACCCAAGTTGTGTTTTCATTCGGATTTTATCCAGATAGAAGGAGACCACAGTAGAGTGCTCATATTCTAGACGCTGAGTTCTGTTATGGCAGAATGCGGTGCAGCTTTGCACGAGTGGGTCAACCAGACTTGAATAATCAAAACACATGCAAAAGTTATTGTAATCAGGAGAAAAATGGAAACAGATTTTCACTCTGTTAGGCTTGGACGTCTAAGAGTAACGGTGTTACATGTTAGTGAGAATTGGTGAAAGTTATTAGATCTGGTCTCGCTGTTTTTTTTCTTCTCTTTTTCTGGGCGTTGGATTCCTTTGCATCTGACTTGGCGACACAAAGGAAGCAGTGGGACATCATGTCCTCAGGTTTTTATTTGAATTGGGTACATTTCTATTAGTATCCACAACAGAAGAAAAGAAGACATTGTGACAACACTGGCTGACGCAGATATAAAAAAAAAAATAAATAAATAAATTTAAAAAAAAGTGCCTCCACAACTAAAATGAGTCATGCAGCATCATGGGCTAAAAAGCTACTCAGTGAGGAAGAAATATTCTTCCAGGAGCAACATATAAAGCTAGATTACAGTTTGCAAAGATCTGACTAATTTGTTTTATTTTTTAAGTCCTGTTGAGTGTTCGGCAATAGTGACCATTATTTCACTTGGAATCTTGATCCCAGTTTCTAGTAAATGCAGATTTTCTTGCAACCATTATGAGATCTTTAACTGTGACTCATATCATTAGGTTATTTTCTCACTAAATGATGAAGATTCCATTGATTACTTATTAGTTTCCTTGTAGCTGAGCAAATGTTGTGTCTCTTCTGGTAAACTGTCACCAGACCAGTACTGAGGACGCCACCCACGCTGGATCCCAGAGCCATAAATACATTAACACTTAGTCCAGTTGGCACCTGTTAAATCATCTTGTCAACCTTGCAGTGTCAGCCCCGTGACACACCGTCTGACCACACATCCACACCATTTGTTGACATGATTTTTGTCACAGCGCTGTATCTGTCATGCTCTGACAAGGTTGGAATTGTGTGACCCAGAGGCTTTTGGCAGAAAGGTTGGGGAGGCACAGTGCAATGAAAAGTCACAGAACCTAAAGGACTTTATTAATGAAAAGCACTTGAGGCATCTATCAGTCATCCATTTCATGCTTCCTGGGGTCACACAACCAGCAACACTTTTCGGCCTCGGCCCTTAGTAACAGGTTGTGTTGCCGTGTTGACAGCAGGGTCACCTGTGCGCTGGGGGTGTTGACCAGGTTCGAGAGACAGCTGCAGGGCTCTATTTTAGCTTGATATTAAATAGGATGACCTAACATAGTCATGGGAACACAGGCTGCCTCTGCAGCTGAATGTTCTTCCCTGCCTGCAACATGATGTCAGATACAGTGCCTTGGTAACACACTCTCATAGGTGTGTAGAGTACCCAAAGATTTGACTCAAGTAAGAGTTGGACTACTGCTTTTATTAGCCAAGTAAAAGTAATAAGTATTCATGCAAAAAAAATGACTCAAAATAAGAGTAAAAATGCATTCGGCTAAAATGCTGCTCAACTCCTGTTTAACTAACTAGAACATCTAACTTAATATTCAAATCAATGGAAGTTAGACAAAAACTTTAAAGTTACATGCAAATTTAGGTATTTTAAAGACTAAATAAATAGCATAATAACAAAATAACAAATTAAGGTAGAAGAACCACTTCTCCCCAAAACATTTTTAAACAAAACTTAAACTAATACACTATGTGTATTTTAGAACAGGGTAAAAGCACTTAAAGTGACAACATATAGTGTTTACTGTATTTGAACTTCTCAGCAGATTCAGTAAATAGAAACTAACATCAGAGGAACGAAGCTTGTGTTAAAACAAGAATGATCACTATAACATAAACTAGCTGTGTGTCTGTAAAGTTACTCACAGTGGGTAGAAGTTGAAGAAATTTTGTTCAAGTAAGAGTAGCAAAACTTTAATACTTCAATGCATTTTGATAAATATGATAAATCAGCACAAAGAAGTACATAATTATAAAGTGCAAGAACAAACTTTAGCCAAAAGAAATCTATGAATAAAGTGTGGAGGGGAAAGAAGGGAATTTGTTTGATAAATACAGATAATAGATGAAAGTATGAGAAGCTCATAGAGCCTGTTTAATTTAATCTCGTTTTCTAATCCAGGTGTTAAGGCAAATTTCAGAGTCTAATAGTACAAAGCTGAAAGGGGTTGCAAGTGCTGTCGCAATGAAAGGTAGTCAGCATAAGATAGCTAAAAAAAAATGAATAGCAAGGTTTTGCAACAAAGCTTTTGGGGTGCAAACACTTCTGCAAGTATGTATGGCTCACATTTAAAGCCTGATATTACAGCAGATATTAAGTGAACGTCGAGGCAGACACCCGGCCAGCATAAAGTTCCCCAGAGCGTGCCAGCTTGCTTCCAGAGTTTTTCCTCCGGGGGCCAATCTTGTGACTGACTGACCAATGGTCCATGATGTTCCCCACCAATTGCTTGATGACAGCTGGGAAACGCTCCAGCCTTCACCCCTTGTAGTCTCGGGACAAACCAGGCTTGCAAAATGAAGGTTTAAGTGTTTCAGATTAACTTGTGGCCAACGCATTCATTAACTCGGTTGCAAATAGGGAACAGCACACGCAGAGACCTTTACATGGTGTTCACAATCTAGCTGTTATAGCTCCCAAATAGGTCATCACATCCTAAATCCTACTGAGACAAAGGAGGTGACACACTGGCCTGTTTAGGCATCGAAAAGGTTTTAAGGTGAAAGGGACAACATAACACTTCCCACAGCGCTTTCCAAAATTCTTTACAGGATGTTTTTCAAAACAGGTGTCGCTTATCCTCCTTGTCCTTGTAAGCTGCCCACCTGTGATGGGAGGCTGCCCCCCCGATCCCCCCGGCTCGTTTGTGGGAGTCAGCGTAGTCAAGTCAGAGGCTGCATTTGTTTCGCACTAATCCCCCTCATGAGAGGGAGAAAGTTCTTATATGAGAAGCAGGCTTTGATCCCCATCAGATGAAGACAAAAAAGAAAAACACTTAAGCTACTTATACAGCCTACGTTTTCTTCCACCACCTTCTTTGTCTCTGGGATTGTCTCTGACCTCGCTCGCTGGTCAGAGACGTGCAGTGATGTGCGGTGTTAGAGGAAGGGGTCAGTGAGGTTGTTGCGGGCCAGTAGCTCAGACGGTTAGCGTGCTGCAGATGTCAAAATAGCTCGATTTACCAACCCTGAGTGGTGCAGATATTAGCGGGTTGAATGTTTACATATGGAAACAAAAACAAAACAAAACAAAAATCTCTTCCAAAAACTGCAAAAAACTGGTTTGTGTGCAAATGAGTCACACACCAAATAAAAACACAGCTGTGGCTAAACTAGGATTCAATCTTCCACTCTCTGGATTAAACAGGTGTTTTCATTCCTGTTTGCAGAGATAAGCATCACACAAGTGCTCTGTTTATGACTATAAATGTGCAACCAAGACTACACAGTGGCAGTGCAGAGTCCATGTCATCATTCACCTTGTTTGCGTCTACAGCAGAGCACGGTAATTATAACTAACGCGGCCACGTGACCAGATCCAGACGCCCGCTGACAAGGAAACGATTGTGAGTCTGTTGATGTGTTTGTTTTCAAACTGAGATGACAAGAGGGACCTTTGCAGTGACCCTGCGATGAGAAAGTAGTCGACACAGACAGGCCTGAACACTTTAGTCAGACTCCAGGTGTCCAGATCCCGCTGCACACAGAAGTGTGTACACGCAACAATGCGTGTGTACACGCATTGTTGCGTGTACTTCCTCTGAGGGCTGTAATTAGGCCTGCTCTTTATTTGTGTTTTGAAATCATTTAGAATTCACAGAAAAGTGTCACTCTGGTACCAAATGTCTTTTGCAATCTCACTTTTTCACAGAGATGCGTGCACGCCGACTCACACTGGAAGGTTAAGGAGTACAGATGCAGCCAGATCCCCCTCCTCTGTCACTCTTGGTAATCAGTCTGTCAGGACGGTAATTAACCTTCAGAGTAAAGTAAGCAAGACTACTGAACTGCCCCGCTCCATCTAGCATTCCTCCCCTTCACTGTTTGATTCCTCCTACTCCCCCTTCCTTCAGTGGCTCGTCCAGATTGCGCATTTGTTCAATGTTAGAGACTCTAGCGTTCAGAGGGAGCAGTCGTAAAAAGCTCCACACCTGGAAGAAAAGAGTGTAACACGAGGCGCTGGCTCAGGTAGCTCTGGTCACTGCTGGCTTCACAAAAAGTCTCATTCTGTGGCAATTAGCGCTTCAGCTGAGCTAGCGTTGAAGTAATGACATTATGGACGCTGACGTCTGAGAGCAGAGCAGCACAACAAAACAAATCCTGTAAGAGGTGTCAGGAGAAAGTTATTCAATGCAGTGTACCTCATAACCAGTGTTTTGCAAAAGTCTTGCAAAACTGTCTTTTTCAAAGACTTTGAAAAATGATGATTCAGCTACTGTTACTCTAGTACCCTTAAATAAAAATCAGAGCAGCTCCCTTCATTTGAAATAACAAAAATGGGTTTATTCCTGGTAATTGTTTTCTATGAGATGTTATGGTAGAGGTTTGTTCGTCCTTAAGCATATGTAGAATAACATACACTGACATCTTCTGTATGCTTGATAAGGGTTTATAAGACACACATGGCCATTTTGCATCACATCTTTTTAAATACGAGGAACAACCTAGAAGTGATGAACCAGCTTATTATAATGTATCCCAATGGGAGGTAGTATGAGAAGATTACTCTGGAAATGAGACTCCATATTTGATTGCTTAATATACTGAGTTTTTTCACTTTTGAATAGTGAGCAAAATTACACTCAGTTCTCTTTCTGTCCAGAAATTGGACATAGGGAGTTTCCAGGAGCTGCCAAACATTTTATGATCTACTGAAAGTTCCATTCATCTTAACCAATGAAATACAGAAGGTTCTTTATGTAAACTGTAAACTTTTTTGCCCAGTTTTGAAGAAGGTTTGTTATATCTTGGCCCTAACACAAGGCTGCTAGAATAGGCCTCTTAATTGGAAACTGCTATGTCGGAGACAACATGGTTGCCTTAGTGAAAGATGAATCTCCTCCACCATCCTGTTCTGGACTTTCCATAGATGTCATTTTTTTTAAAGTAAGAGGGAAGATAAATGCATGTCACATTTTGGGTACTTCGCCAATGCACATCCTCAGAAAGTTACTTGTTGGCTTGAATTGGAGGCCTGCCTCCTCAGCTGATATTGCCACCATAAATACCAGACTGGACCTCGCTTAAAACTGTTTCCATCTCATTGCTTACAGTGCCATTAGACAAAAAAAAACACAGGGAATCAACATTCCCAGATATCCTCTCTCACCCACCAGCAGGTTCACAGTGGTGCCAAGTTCTGTTTCATTCTCTGAAGCTGGTGGTCCCAAGTTGAGCTGGTCTGGCATGGACCCAAATTTGAAGATTTGGCTAGCTCTACATCTGCATCTGGATATGGCCTACTGGAAGGAGAACCTGGATAAGGCTCAAAACTTGTAAAATTATAATGTCACTAGTCTGGCACTGACATGGCACAATATTTCTCAAGAGTAGCTGGAAAGTGTTTCTGGGGAAAGGGATGTCTTGGTTTACCTGAAACCTCTGCCACCAAAGCGCAGAAAACCTGAGGAAAATGATTGGAAAGATGGATGCTTTGGGAGGCCAACAAACATAAAATCCTAAAACACACTGAGCTGTCAGCTGATACTTGTCCACGTGGCTGGAAATGAAGGGCTTGCCCAGCAGAAGTTGGCTGCAAACACCTTGTGGTGAGGTCAACTACAAGGCTGCTTGAAGACATGATGATTCGAGCTCGATGCCAAGTCATCACAGGCAGCTGAGTCAGCTTAATGGGTCAAAGAGAAGGGAGTATAAAAGACCTGGAGAACGTCACTGGCTCAGGAGGGTTAAATCAGAGGGAATCCTGTGCAAAGTGTGGAGATGAACTCTCCGGTGGGTTCACTCAATGACGCAGATGCAGAATCATGGATTTCCCTCCTTTCTCACACTCGAAGCTGGGATTTGAGATACGTCTTTTAAAGGAAAAACTTGTTACACTGAGTCCAAACACTGATCGTAAAAACACTCTCACCCAACAGTTTCCATCACGTCCTTCAGATTCCATAATTATTAGAAATGTATCAACCTGGGAGCAAAACTGGTGTGGTTGAAGTTCAAACGGGGTAAGAATTAAAAATGCTGGCAACTATGTATTTTTGTTTTATTGCTGCTATAATACCAAGTTAAATTTAATACTTGATCAGCTGCGTATGTGTAGGAGTCAGCCACTATGACAAAAATCTACAGGTTCTTTTAAAAGCCAGAATAGACAAACAGACCAATCTTTTGAGCAACATCCTGTGATGATGGTTTTTTTGGACAATGAAGCCAGGATTGTGGAACAATCTAGATCTAGCAGCTCCTGTAGTTTTAATGCAGTTCTTGATGTTTAGGTTCCTCACTTCAAACCTACTCTTCAACTCGGCTCTGCGACCCCAAACCTTAGATTTATCCATGAAGCCCCTTCGTTTCTTAGAGGAGAGGCTGTGTCTTGGCGTCAGCTTGAAAGCATTTAGAAGATGGACTTTCCTGATTTTAAGTTTCTGACCTCTGCGGATTTTTTTTAAATTATACTTCTTAAAGATACATTTCCTTCAGGACTATGTTACAGATGACTTTAGCCAATGGCTAATTGAAACTGTGGAGCATGTAGCTTGTAAAGAGCTGAACAGAGTGATGTCAGAGCAGAACTAAAACGTTGAGGGGACGTTGGTCTTACATTCATGTGGTGGATGCGTACATAACATCAAATGAACGTGTTTCTTCGCATGCTGGAGATATTAACAGGAGAGCGAGTAACACACATTCTTATCTATTTAAAAAAAAAAAGAAAAAAGTAATGATAAGGGTTCTGGTTACTTCTTGTTCCCGATACTCCTAAGGCCTGATAATTTGACTTGGCTTCAATAGACGCAATAAATTCAAGCTTTAGTTTTACAATCCAACCCCTTAATTCTCTACTTTAATGATGTGTAAACAAAACATTTAGCTTGAAAAAAATTTTTTCCTGGTTGTTAGCTGGGAACAAATGAATTCTCACAAAGTGAAACTGATTGTAATTTTATACCGTCTGTCACACCATCTGCACACCCACATAGTCCAGAGACGGTTTTCTCGCTTGGGACATTGAAGCCTATAACCTGTTTACCATGGAGACCCGGATCGAACGGCAAAGGCGATCAATAAGAACTACCGGACGATTGTCCTTGAGCAAGGAATTAAGACATTGTTCAGACTGCAGGAAAACCTAATTACTCTCTGAAATTGAATTTGCAGAAGAGAGTGTCAGTGCTTCTTTTTTTTTTTGTATTTGTTTGCACAGACATCAATGCAGAGTAAAAACGATAGAAAAGCCAATATCCGATGGCTTTTCTATACTTCCACTGTTCAGTAACTCTGCAACCAAACACAAAGAATGTTGAGAATGATGAAATCTACATAGCAAACATTTCATTCTGACATGAATGTTTTTGAGTTTTGTGGTATAGTTTTTAAAGTATTGATTTGAATAGAATGACTTCTCTACTTTTCTGCATTTTAATTTGTGTTTGCTTGTCATTCCACACCAAAAGTTACACATAGATTTTAGACGTGTGTTTGTTTTGTTCTAATTCAAAACAAAATCATCTTCCAACATGCATTTTTGCTATAAACGTATACAACATTTTTTCAGGTGCAATTCTTAACTTAACTTTAAGTTTTTATGATTCTTCCAATGTAGTCACTTTTTAAGTAGCTCTTGCTGCTAAATGTTTTGTCAAATTATATGTTGGAGCTGAAATCGATTTATTATCATGAAGAAATAAGAAGAAAAGAACCCAAAATAATCAATCTAAGATTAGAAATGTACGTTTTGACTAAACAAACGCTTAGTTTCTTTTGTAACAATCATGCCTTGCAATGAAACATTAAGGAAAAATAAATTATCTGTTTTTTCTTTAAGTCTGCTTTTTTTTTTCTCTTTTTTTGGAGGAAAGCTTTTTAGACAGACGTTCCAGTCCTGGCGTCAAACTATAGGAGACGTGTGATTGGTGGGCCAAAAATGGACAACCAAATTCAAACCAGGGATCCTGAGGTTGCACGGTTATTCTAAACCCCACATTCATCCTGGTCGTGTTTTTCTGATGTGCATATAAACAGAACTCTGTATATTTCAATTTGACCCAAGGAATTTTTCCCACCAGCTTAAAAATGGAAACTGGCACAAAAATCCCACATTCCTGATTTCATAAGAATGAAATGTTTCTGTGGCCGAAAGAAAAGCTTTTTGACTTCCTCTCCAGGTTCTAGATTTGTCTTTATAAATAATATTTTTTCTCAAACACTGAGAGACTTTTTTTTTTTTTTTTTTTTGCTTTTGGCAGTTGGGGCTGCTTTGGCTCTTTCCATCCAAGAAGCTGGGGAGGTGGCTAAGCAGATGTCACATGTATACTTGAGAAAAGCCTCGACATGAGTTACTGAGTTTTATTGTTTTTATTTGTTCTTTTTCCTGAAGACCTTCCAGTAACTGCGTCCAGTCAAGTGCTTCTCTCTCTTTGTTAGGCTTCGCCATGGAAACTGATTAAACATCTCAAACCTGACTTCTCTTGTTTGATTTCAAAAGCTCTGAAATCAGAGAGCGGGAGTGTGGAGCCATGCAGGAAGTTCACATGAAAGTTTGAACAGAAAAGCAACAAGGAAGATTCCTTGATAAACACTCCCATTCATTCAGTTCTAAGCATGTGTATGTTTATGCAGGCAGTGTTGGGTTGTGTTTAGGTTCACTGGCTGTTCAGGATCTCTCCCCATACTTCCCCATCTCTGTTTATAAACTGTTTGCTGTATTGCCTTGTGCAGAATATTGGAGGGCGTCTTGGACTGTCTGAGGTGATTCCTGCTGACCCGGGTTCTACTGCTGACACGCCGCACATCGCCAGGCCAGCAGAGACAAAGAGCTTATCCCAAATCCGGTTTGACACTCTGAAGAATTTCCAAATAAATTGCAATAAACTTCCTCGACAGCAGATATCACCAAGAAAAAAATTTCTAATAAATTCTAAGTGGAAATAATTAAATTCACGGATATATCTTAGACAAATATTTCTCAAATGAAGCAGTAAGAAAAAGTGTGGAATGACAAGCAAACATTAATTAAAATGTCTCAGAAAAGTAGAGGAGTCATTCTATTCCAATCAACCTTCCAACCATATCACATAACTCAAAAATATGGATGTCAGAATGAAATGTTGGCTTTGTAAAATTAATCATTCTCAACATTCTTTGAGTAGCTAAGATAATGGATGGAGTCAAAGCAGGGCAACCTTGGAAGAAATGAATATGCAAAATCAGGACTACAACCCCCCAAGTATTAAGAAGCGACACAAAGTCAAGCAGAGCTAAATCCAAATGTAAATCTGATGCAGGATTTAAAATGTGTTATTCATAAAGTATCACCGTCCAATGTGGATAAGTTTGAGATATGTCATAAAGAAAAATTTGCAAAATTTCAGACTTGAGATGTACAGAATTGCAATGAAAAAAACGCCAAATCACCTAGAGTGTTAATGTAAATCCATACCATACAATTCAGTTTTTATCAGATATTCTTAACGCCAATGCATCATGATCCTTCCTCTTCACAATTATGTTTTATTCTGTGTTAAAACATAGCATAAAATTGTAATACTCGCTGGGGTTTTAACTTAGCACTTTTGCAAGACACTGTACATTTAATGCCGAGGTAAAAGGAGAAACTGTCTTTACTGACTCCAAATAGTAACAAATTTACTGAAAGAATTGGTATAACTTATAAAAATGGCACAGAGGACATATTTTATCATATTTAAGTTCCCTAAAATGACATTAGGCTAAAAGGCAAGCAAAATATCAGTAGAGTCTCCATGGATGCGAAAAAATAAGCTTAATCTGTTAAGGACTTGTAAGCTTTAATGTTATAGTTGGTTATTTTTGCAGCAACAAGTATCTGAAAATTCAAAATCATATTCAAGTTCAGACACATCAGCTTTTCTGGCAGAAGTTTACTGAAACACTCCCTTTAGTGTGAATCACATTTTTTAAGATAACCTCACTTGCTCATCCCTGAGGTGGTCTGCATAATATAAACTTCCTCATCTGAACACAGTCTGTGTACAGAACTGCTGCACGGAATATATTACTGACCCTCCTGCTTGACTGAACCAAGCCTACTTATTTTGCTGTTGTTTGTTTCATGGTGACGTTGGACAGCTTGTAAAACTTTTATTACTTCTATTACTAAAGCACAATAATGTAAATACTTGCAATGATAGTACTTATGTCCCAGTGAAGGATAAAGTTGAGCATTAGCTTTGCTCAGGTAATTAGTCGGAAAGTGTGAAACTGCCGTTTCCTTTTGGCAGGGACAACCCCACTGATAACAGTGGAGTGACATTTTGGCATATAAACGAGACCGTTTCTTTTTCAGCGAGCCAACAGAGCAATGTGCCCCGCCCCCATCCCAATGTCCCCTCCGGCTCTGTTAAAGTGTTTACATGCGTGTTTCTTTCGGGAGTGCTGGCATGCACACAAATATATTTTCGTATTCCTCTCCCACATAAACTAGGCCTCATTGTGTTGAACCTGGTAATGGAAAACCTGAGAGCGACGCTACCGTACAACAACACACGGATGTGTTTACATGCAGGCTGCTTGCGTAACTTGACGGTCAAAGTGGGTTTTTTGTTTATAATTAAAATAATAGTCGTGTTATCTCTGCAAACGTATTTTATGATCTTCTAGTTTGCCAGTGACGTGAGTAGAAACTTTGCTTTGCCCACTTGTTGAAAAGGAATGACGAAAGGGCTGCAAGGCCTCTTGAAGTAGTTTTCTGATTTTTTCTTTTTTCAGACTGAGTGAAGGATTATGGGAAAAATGAGACAGACACAACCACATAACTGTTGACACACAATCAGCATGTTCTAATAATTAGGAGTCATCATGAATGTTGGTGTTTACTAATCCATCAATGGTATTGTTTATGGGAGGAGCTTTGCGAATGGTCTCATAATTAAGTCAAAAAATGTATTATATCATCAACATGGAGGAGGTCCTCCTCCACTGACAATTTCTTAATAAATGTGACATATACTAGTGCAACATATATATTATTTTTCTCATCATTATGCATTTTTTTTGGCTGATGCGACTCATAGTCCACAGTAACTTACAGTCCAGAAAATACGGTAAGAGGTGAGAAAATTTTCTAAATGTGAGAAAATGAAAGTTTCTTGAGGAAAACAAACAAGCAAAAAAACACCTCAGTCTTGGTCAAAAACCCCATCTCTGTTTGGAGTACAGTAAAGGTTGTCGGATGATACGACCAGAATGGCTTATGAACTTATGAACTTTTACATTTTGGCTTATGAACTTACGAACTTTTACAATGATTGGTGTCTTCCCACCAATCATGTTTAAAGTATGTGTTTGTTTAATGCAGAAGGACTGGAGAATCACAAAGTCTATTGAGATTATATGATGAGGCATAAGCAAAAAATGTCTGATCTCTTTAAAAAAAAAAAGTCAAGTTGGTGTTTCTGTCCAGATGTGTTTATACTGAAAATGTATTAAGTTGTAAACATTTACAGCGGATTAATCTCTCCAGTAATCTCTTAGACTCTGAAGGCTTGATGAGCAATGAATCCATTACGTTTGAAGACCCAGTTTTTTGATTACAGACGCAATACCTCTAGAGATTTAATCTCAGCGGATATGTCTCATGGAAGATTAGACAAATTCATGCTTTCACCTACGTCCATCACAAATAGCCAGTCATTGGTACTGTTGCTTTATTTTAAGTCATTCTTGCATACTTCATATGTCTAAGATGTCAAAATTCTGACAGTAATTTATTTTTTCTATTTTAAAAGAGAGAGAGGGAACAAAAAATGTATTTTAATCTACAGAAACTGACCAGACAAGCAGATTAAAGCAACAGTGATGACAGCTTTAAGCTAATTTTCACAATATGGATGACAGCTCTTCCTGCCAAATGTTATCAGCCACAGAATAAATATGTCTGGATGATTTGCTTAAATGTTTATTATTCATGTCATGCAGCTGGTTGTCAGTAAAATACTTGATCAAATTTGTCAGAAAAGAAGGAGGGATCACAGATGGAGTGTGGCGAAAAACAATACGACTGCCTACTAAAATATCAAAACTCTCCCCTCCAGACTTGGTCTGGAATAATAATTCTACATTTTTTTGCTGTTCCACTGTATTCATTTCCATTTTTTAGAGGAACTTGTAAAGCCAAGCTGATGGATGACAGACATCTCTTGTTAGCTTCAAAAACATGAATTAAAGTTGCTTGTCTTGTCCAATTTATTTCAGGCTTTACAACACTTCTACATAAGGTAACATTGGAGAGTTGTTTTTTTTTTTTTAGTTTCTCTGGCTGCCTTTCTGGTAACTTTCCTTCCATATAAAGAGGACAAGCAAAGCCAAGCACCAAAACATGCTAACATTGATACTGACTTTGTGATTATGTTTGAGGTCTGTTCTGGAAAATTATATGTTTTGTCACGTTTAGAAGTTTTGCAAACAGAAAGTTTGATGTCTTTTAATCAATAAAAATATTAAATATTAAAGTGTGAATATTACCACATATAATATTCACAGTTTGGCCCTGTAAGTAATGTCTACCCCAATTTTTTATTATTATTATTTTATTTTATTTTTTTACTCTCTAAAACTGGAACTTAGACTGTGAAGCTCACTGGAACTTCTTTAACTAGTCTAAGTCATGCTGAATATGTTTCTACTTGTAAGTATCATGCAATTTCAATTCAAAACAAAAGCCTCTTTTATGACGAGAAAGGTTTGTCATAAAATATTATTAGTAACAATATTTTTGCCATTTTTATAACATATAATACATGCTATCATATATGCTACATCAGACGATTTACGATAAGTGAATATAGATGTTCAATAGAAGTGAAATGAGAAGCATTTTTATGATTTATACACCATGATGTACAGCACACTATGAAATATGTGAAAACATGAATGGAATACAAGATGTTATATTTAACATGATGCAATGTACAATATGTCATAGAATATTTGATATAATATGCACGATAGCAAACAATTTGATTTATGATACCAAATGAAACTAGGGTACAAAATAGCAGATGTGTATACAATAGATTGTGCTTTCTTCCTTTTTTGGTTTTATTACTTAACCTGAACATCAAAAAGAAATCTTTTGACATGCAAACCAGAGGGAAAACTTACGTCAGGCATAAACAGGTGAATCACAGAGAGACCTGGGTGGAAAGAGAGAAAGAGAAAATGAGAGAATGAGAGAAAGAGACTGCACTATCTGTTTGACAGAGCTTTGATGTCTTCAATGGGTAGCCGGCCACGTGGGACGTGTCTCTACGGGCAACGGGACAAGAGGAGGCTGATAAGGCCGCCAGTTCAGACAAAACACAATCCACTCTGGCCTCTTTACTGTACAGCACTTGTTGCGCTTAAGGGAAGGGAAAATAAATAAAAGAAAAGTTTAACTGCACAAGTAAAAAATGATTCCATGTGGCTTATTTGGCACCCCTAGACGCACCGTTTTCCAACAGCATGCATTATTTGGCAAATGGTTGTGTAGCTGACAATAAAATTGCCTTAATGGCTCAAAATAGCTCGGTGTAAATTTTGAGGAGGAAAAAAAAAAAGACAGACAAGACATCCAAAAAGAGTAAATCAGTGGTTTCCCCCATGAGGAAGTCACACACTACAAAGGCCTTTTATTCTGTTAATTTTTCACTTGGATTCCCCGCCTGGACCCTCCTTTTCTTTTTCTCCGTCTTTGAACTCTCCGCCTATTTCCTGACCTCTTTGCTGCTATGTGTCATGTGTGCCACGATCAGTCCCTTCATGTCTTGGGCGTCTGGGTTTTCTTTGATATTCTGCAGGATTAGCTCAGAGCTGTCTCTCTGTGTCTGTGTGTGTGTGTCTGATATAATGCCTTTTCCGTTTAATCTAATCACCAGCTATGCCTGAAAAAACACATTATGATTAAACAAGCAAAGAGTTGGATGAGCCAGCTTAAATAGTTGGTCAACTCTATTTATTTAATGGTGGATTTCGAGTTTCAGCCACTGTCACAAGTAGAACTGGAGAGTTTAAATACAGAGCACTAATATTATCTAGTTGAGATGCTGATAAACTATTCACTTTGCTGACAGTCAAGTTGATTTCTAATTTTCTTCCGATGAGCAACCGGAGCTCCTTGATTTCTCTGAAACTGATGTGAATGCATAATTTTCACGGATTTCCGAAGGTCTTACTGTTGCTTTCCAACAGATAAGCCGTATCTAGAAGTAATGGAAATAAAAGGAATTGAAGAAAATGAAGGAATGCTTGGCATTTTTATGAATGTAACTGATAACATTGGAACTAAGTGGAAATGTTTGTTCAGTTTCTGACATTAAAGGTCTTAAAGCAGGAGGCCAGGTTGGTTCATTGGGAAGTCGTGAGTTATGTGTAGACACAACAACATTAATCAGTTGTATCTTGGAGATGTTTTCCACCCAAATAGTTTATAGACAGAATTTCATTGAACAAACTACAACAATTTTCTGCTAGAAATAATGAGCATTTGGACAGACAATTGTGTGAAATAGCTGCCAGTGCCCAAAAGAAAAAAATCCTCCAAGAAAACCTGTGAGGGAAATTTTCCATTAAGAAATTGATTTTAAGTGCATGTTTCATAGGGGTGCAAAGTGTAGTGCTACAAGATCTGGTGATATTAAACTGCAACAATGTCTTGTGTAAGTGAAGTTCGTCTTGTGAAGCTCTAACCAGCTGCTGAAAACGCTTCACCTTTTTAAGTTTACGCCATCATCAACCCTGGACATAAAGGTGAGTGCTTATATATCGACATCCTTTGTGCCTGTAGTGTTTAACTCTTATTAAGTAAGAAAGGAAGCAATTATTGAATAACAGTCATATGAATAAAGACTGATCCTTAGGTTGGCAGCCAACCCTAAACAACAAATCAATGCAAAATGTAACACTTCTGAACTTTTAACATGTATTAGCATTTAGTAGAGAAAACTAAATTATGACAGATAAGACGCAAACAACTTTAACCACTATGCATAATTATAAATTATCTTCTAATGACATGAACTTTGATTACTGTTGGTACTAAACTGTAAAACAATTTCACAGTTTACTCATAAGTCTGAATCATGTCATCTCTAGTTCTAAGTTAAAACGTGAACTGAAAAAAAAGAAGAAAGCTTTGAAAGTGTTTTCCTTTTTTTTTTTTTACTCAGGGGGTGGGGGTAGGTGGGGGACTGCAGCTCTGGTGTCAGTGCTTGCTACAACATGTATTGTATCAAGGTGATACTGTAAGCTTAAACTGCTGAGCCACTCAATACACTCTGTGTATTTATCAACTTACAAATAAAATGTAGAAGCATAACTTCTGTGGGGGTGGGCGTGTGTGTGTGTGAGAGAAAAGGAGGGATTTGAGAAAAATGTGAATAAATGTGTTTTTTTGAAAGGTGTTATTTTTGGGAGAATTTTGGATGGAATGATCTAATATTTCATCTCTAACAGTAAAAATCTATAAAAAAAATAGCCTCCTTCTAGAGGAAGGGTGCATTTCTGATGTTTCCTTGTATTAAATATAGAGACCACTTCAATGAATGAGAATATTTTTGAAAAGTTTATTCATTTCAGCAACTCATTTCACCCAGGAAACACATTATTTGTGTATATTGAACAATGTCTGATGTTTTCAGACTATTTCTTAATTATAATTTTCTGCTCTCATCAAATGAAGATGCAACATTTGAGATCTGCATATTATTTCAGACCAAGTAAAAGCTTCATATTTAATGCAGAAATGGGAGTTTAAAGGAACGTATGCTTAAAACGTTATCTCCAGTTGTTATTGCATATTGTAATAACAAATTAATCACTGAAATTGACAATCATACGAGTCTGTTTTGCACTCTGTTTCATTGCTCATTCGATAATCTGACGAGACTCCAGCCTGCTCATCATTATCATCGAGCTGACCGCCATCCTCCTCGCCAATACCAGTTTTTATGTCTTTGAAATGTTGTTCCATGCTCTGGAAAATATTATTTTGTTTGCCATGAAAGAAAATTCCCCCAGAAAAGGGAATAATAGTGTGGGACATTACAAAGAACGGTTAATGGGCCACATGTTAAAGCTCATGGGAAACATATTGCCAGCGCGACAGGAGGCTTTCCTCACATTGATGGAGAGGGCCACGAGAGGAGGAGGGGTGGAAGGGTAGAGCATGGTTCACTGGTTCCCAAACTCCTGTGGAGCTTCAGTGGCCTTCACTGCCACCCTGAGCCTCTTCTCACTCCTCCTGTCCTGCCTCTTTCTTCCCCTTCACTGCCCTCCACCGCCACTCTCAAGCTTTTTGCTTTTCTTTAGTCCGTTCCCTTGTTAAACCCCCTTACCTACCGGCCTTTAACACCTCCTTCGAGTTTCTCTGCATTTGTTTTATTGTCTTTTTCCATCCTCTGTCTTCTTCTTGCATCTTTTCCCATGACATTAAATAACTAAGTGCAATCTTCCTATATTCCCTCACATAACCCCCATCGTTTTCTGCTTACATCTCTGAATTTTACTGTCCGCAGTAAATTACATTAGATCTGAGACCAAAGTCTAAAGGTCAATATTGACTTTGCGCAAGTTCGGAGGCAGAGCCAGAGGGAGGGAGAGTTTGTCAGCGTGCTACCCGAGGCTTTCTGCTTGCTTTTTCGTTTGGGTGCCTTTCGCTTTTTACGTTATTGAGTCTGGCGTGTGCTCAAAGTCAACATAGTTCGAGATTGCCTCCCTTCAGAAGAAGTTTTTAGTTGCAATTTGTACAAAAAAGGGGGGGAAAAAGAACAAGGTTCAGGAATTTTTGAAGATCACCAGTAAGTCAGGAGAATATTAACATGATTAAATGCATGAATCTGCTTGAGCATAAATCAAAAAATGATCTCTGTGCTGTTTCATTTGCAAGGTTTTTTTTATTATTATTACTCTTTCAGAATAAAAAAAAAGCTAGACACAAGCCAGCGACAAAAGCAGCATAATTTTAATTCCCTGTAAGTTCCAGTAAGCTGATGGAGGAGGAGGGCTACGGCCCCTGAGAGGAAACTAATCAAGAAATCGGTCTCATGGGGGCCCTTGTGCAAATCCAAATCTCACACAAACACTGGCCGTACAGTCATCAAGCCTGTTGTCTCCCGACATTGCATGCATGTTTTAACATGCAGCCTTCCTCTAGGTGACAATAAAGGGCAGACTTGTGTGTCAACAACTCTTCCAACCCTACCTGGCCCCAGCCAGCCCACTTTAGAGGTGCAGGCAAGCACAACCGCACAACCACAGACCCTTTGCAAAACTGCTTTTCTTTAAGTTTTTCTTCATTCTAGTCCTTCCTTGTCCACTTGCGCTCATTGTTCTGATGGACAAGTGAAGGATTTAGTTAAGAAAATAGTCATTTATAAAAGTCTCCAGCATAGCAAATGCGGTTTGTAGAGCACTTTTGATTTATTACTTCACTTTATTTCTTTAGAGATAATTATTTTCAAAAACAATACCATTTTTTCTTAATTCCTCTTTCATAATATTTCAGCTTCTAAACTTGAGAAAACAAAAAGCTAAATACATCAAACTGCTTTTGGGGAATTTTCATTCCCAAAACTCAATTTAAAGAAAGTCTACCAGTCTGAAAGGCGGCTGGCGGATCACTGAGTCCCACGGTGTAGGTCTGATTCTCATGATTCATTTCAAAATAACAAACTTTTTTTAGGACATCATGCTTGTCCTAAAAGCGGCCTACGACATTGTGTGTCATGTAATGCAATGCCTTCTCTTCCTGCTGTAGAAGCTTACATGGTTGTCCCACGGGAGGAAACCAAAGTTGCAAGATGCAGCTCATTTATCTCAGTTCACAGAGGATAAACTGGCAATGGGAAAGAATGCAGTCTCTTTGTACCAATGATAAGACTAGAGCTTGAAAATCTGGTTTGTTGTAAAAATGGTTGCAACAAAGCAGATTTTTCTGGTAGTTGCGTTAATTTCAAATATTCTTGAAACATCAAATGGAAACTGATCTAATAAGCTTTAGGTTATGCTAACATATGACACTAAAATGAGATCAGTCAACTTTCAGTGTGTATCTTAAGTTATAATGCAGCACCCATCCCTACTTGAATTGGCTTTGATTGTGAGTTGACTTACAGAATTTCTCTAGCTTAACTATTACCTTTAAATAAAACAATTTAATATGCATTCATAGATGTGTGAAAACCCTTGAATATTTCACTACAGCTACATAGTAAAAAAAGAAAAACACTGACACTTAAGTTGAATAAATGTATTCATCTGGAAGGAGATTCGTAATTTTTGAGTGTTTTTGTTTCTGCAAAATCAGCAGGATTATACTTATTGACATTCCAATAAAATCCAAGAAAATAAACATAATAGATTTTTTTTAATCAATATTATTTGGGTTTTACCATTCTTAGGTTGGCTAAAGTGTCTGAGAACTTTTAATTAACAATTTATGACTTCTTACTTCGGGACGTTCATTTCATTTACATTGGTCACTCGTCAACGCGGTAAAGACAAGACAACATACCATGTGTTCATGTGTCAGAAGGTAACATGAGGTGATCAAGGATTATCTGGATAGATTGCAAATGGAGAAATAGTCAAAAATCCATCCACCCATCCATCCATCCATCCGTCTAGTAAATGTGGATATTTTTCTTTCAAATCTTTACTAGAAGTGCTAATAAACGTGGAAACTGCCATACATGGTTAAAAAGTCACCCATCCCGTTTACCTGCCTGCTAACCCAGCTATGGCTGCCGGGGCAGTGCGGCTATCACAGAGGATAATGGGAAAGAGCCAGCAGGTTAACAAGCTGGCAGCTTTTTTTCGGGGCCAGTGGAGAGATTCACAACTCTGCAGGAGAGGAACTGAAAATGTGTGTCTCTTAAAATTAATATGGCTTAGCTGCCAGAGGCCCCGAACTTTTTCAGTTGTTATATTCAGTGTCTGGTTTCAACTTTGTATTGATAGTGTTTATCACTTTATGGTTAGATTTCCTGGTCCTTTGGTAAAACCAAATTGGATTGTGCTGGTTTGACTACGTTAAAGGAAGCTGAGGCTTAAAAACGCAGCCTGGCATTTCACACACACTTGTGTGATTACCCTTACAGAGGTCAAGAGGAGAAACTTCTGTTGCCTACCCTTAATGTTTGCCATATAGCGGCACAAAACCATGTGTTTTTCTAAGTGCATGTGTGCAGTAGGCGGTAGAGTTAACATCCTTGTGTGCTACGCTAGCTCATGAGAGGAAAACTAGCATCCATCAAGCTGACCAGGCTGCCAGTTGCTTTGGGTTTTTGTGCGAGAACTAAGTGGGATTAGCAGGAATATTTGAGGTCTGTGATCAATGTTGGTTTTCCTTCCCACCTGCAGTGCTTACTCCAAAAAAAAACAAAAAAAAAAGAAATTCTGGAACAGGAAGAAATAAAAATATCAGAACATTAGCAAAAACATTATTTAAATCACAATAAGAAAAAAGGAAGACTTTTAATGAGTCACTGAAATAATAGACAAAATACTGTTAGAAAGCAATAACATGTTGGTGGTCATTGTCTTAGATGATCGTGTTCACTGAAGAGGAGCACTTCTTAACATCAGTGGAGGTCATCCTCTGGTCACAGTGGTGCAGGGTCAGAAAGTAGTCTTTTCTCCTGCTGTGTCCTCAGCCATGTGTTGAATGTTGTAAAAAGAAGCTGAAGTCTTCTTTTTATGACATTCAGCAACTTAAATGGGCGAATAAATTCCAACTTCACTTGGAAAGATGAGCTCAGTAATTTTATGGTAGTGAGGGAATAAAGAAACAGCCCTGTTTGGGTTATATAAACAGATTAGGATGTTTTGTGTCATACGTGACACCAAACTATTGTTGATTCTCATTATTTATTGACTGGGACTTTTTCCAGAACAGATGATTCACAGATGTGGGCACTTCAATGCAATGGTTTTGAAATGTATGAATGATCAAGAAAAAAAAAAAAAGAATTTTACTGGAGAAAGACTTGTGTGCTTAGTCCCACAACTGTGGACTGGATGTCTTGTTACCTCAACAATGTGCTGCAAACACAACTGTTTTGATCTAATACATGCTCCGGGTTCCTTGCCAAGCTTTGTCAAGTGGTGATCCAGTTAAATCTTGACCCCAAATATGTTGATGCAGGACAGTTATTTGATTGTGCAACAATGCAAATAGTCCACAAAAGAAATAAATTGTAAAGCTGGCTGATTAAAAATATTACAGCCCATTTAAAAAATAAACAAATGTAGGATGCTTCCTGAAAAAAAAACATACTGATATAATTTTTATCTAGGTCAAAATTAATTTTTTAAATTTTAAAAAGAAATGTTGGATTTTTTAAAGATTCTCTTACTTCACAATTTTGTCCCAACTTGGTTCCATTTCATATCAGCAAACAAACCATTTTTTAAAACATAAATTCAACATTTTATAATTTTTCTTCTTTTTTTTGTCAAATCTTAATGATCTTAAGACAGTGCCTAACAAGAAAAACACACACTTAGAGAAAGTGGACAAAGGGAACAGGAACCACACAATAAAAACAAAAAATACATCAGAGGTATGATTAGTGACATGGAAGCCAGGTGAGTCTAATCAGGGGAGAGTGCAAAATACAAAGGGGTGAAATATCTAGCAAAGGCCCTAATGACGATGAGGAAAAACTCAACAAAGCGAGACCTGTTGACACGTCAGACTAAGATGATTTGTTTGAAGTGGTTTGTTGACTTGAGTTGGCGGACTCACTGAAAAGACTGCTGAGTCAGGTGACTCGGCTCTTTTACTCACACTGACTGTGTTCCCCATCCGTTACAACATAACCTTCAGTCAAATGGTGGCACCCTACACATGACTGATAAAGAAAGCGACGCGTCAGATCAGACGCAGAAAAAGAAGAAGAAAAATACAAATGATGCTTGTATTGTTATTATTTTTTTTCTTCCGAGTAGCTAGTTTACAGACTAGGAGGCTGAAATCACATTGACATTCCTGACTAAATGAACCCATTCCCCTATAGTTGTCCTCTTAATGTTAGCTTTCCCAGAATATAACCAGAGACAACAGAATGCTCAGGATACGCGCATATAGGTAAGTGAGTTCACTTACAGCCAGGTGCCCAGGAAGGTTTGCAGAGGATTTGGTATGTTATTCCTCAAACTTGAGAGGGAGGCAGAGGTTCCAGCTGACAGAACATAGGAGGATAGGGCAGAGTAGAGGCAAAGCTTTGTGACTTTCCAAGGTTAAGGATGAACTGAGAAGGTAGGGTGAGAAATTGGATCCAGGGAAGCCACATGAAGGGGAGGGAACACTAACAAATGTCACAGCAACAAGTTCTGGTCTGGCTCAGCATAATTTTTATTTTTCTTATTAAACATTTATTTGACCAGATGCAAAAACTAATTGAAGTTTGAGGGATAACCTGGCCAAGAAAGGCAGCAGCACACGTCATAGTGGACAAGACAGACAACAAATATAAACATTGAAACAGTAACAATCTAAAATTTAAAAGCAGTGACAATTTAAGATTTGAAAGGCACTATTGTGATGATTTCCACTGCTGGTTTCTTAAAATTGAGGTGAAAGCATTCAGTGAAATAAGTTCTGAAAGGTTTAGTTAAGATTGCAAGGCATTTCGAGCAGAGGACGCAGAAAAGCTATTTGCGGTTTGGTATTTGCGGATTCACTTATCTGTGGAAAATTTGCTACAATATATATGGTAGGCAGTCATAAGCCTTTCAAGAGGAGGTTTCACGTATTAATATCTTTACCTCTTTGCTGCTGAGGCTGCAAACTCTAACCCTCATAAATACGGGGTGTATAATATCTTTGTTGAAACCTCTTCATGTCTGGAAAGACCTGATTTCCCTTGAAATGTCCAGAGTGGTGTGAAATGGATTGAAGTCATTGAAGAGCAAAACCTTTACAAAAACATTGTCTGATGCATATTTAACCAATCTACCAATTTAAAGTATTTACATAATACAGACATCATTTTTATAGGGTTTCTTAGGACGTCAAGATGTGAACAAGTCAGTTCAGTCCAGAGAATTGGAAAAAAACAAGTGGCTCCAATTCAGTAACAACATCAAATTGTATGTGGTTAGCAGGGCAAGACGGTGGAAGTTGTATTGCAGCAGATGGGAACTATTTCCAATTTTAGTCACTTCCTCCCAGTGGTAACAACATGGCAAAAAGTTTCCTAATTTATTCAGAGGCTGATGTCATTTGTAATAATAAGCTTTTATAAAACCATAGCTTGAATCTGAGATTTCTCACTTCTTCAGCATGAATCCGTATGAGGCCCGCACATCCCACTCTGCACCAAGCAATTCCTTCCTCAATAGGCAGTGGTGGGAAAAGGTCTTAATACCAGTTAATGGACTGAAAAACCACAAAATTCATTTCTCCTTACACAATATTGGAGTGCGCAACCCTGGCACACAGGCCTGACATACGGGAAATTGCTTTTCCCTTGATACAGTTCAGTTACAATTGTAGCATCACTTTACTGATTTTTCTGACTCACGAGAGCATAAGTCATTTACCATCGACTCTGGTGCCCAGCAAAATGATCACAAGGCTCTCTGAGGTTTATTAAGCACAGTATTAACTCTTAAAGTCTGGAGACTGACCCCACAGAGCAGGAAAAGAGTGTCTGTGTCCTCATTAAAACTCTGCCTGTGCAAACCAGAGGCAACCAGTACACATAACAGATAAGGCAGTTAGTAGCTTGCTGAGATTTATGGCTGCTGCCTCGGGGAGCAAGCTGATGAAAGGTGAGAGGGAACGTGAGTTCATATATCGTTTCATGTCTGGCAGCCAGATGAGACTGAGGATAAATAGTTGTTTTATAGTTTATGAAGAGGAAAAATGAGGGTTAGATGGGTTGCTTTACTGATAGCTGTGATTCTTTTTATGTGAGTGAGATTCAAAAGCCAGCTGTGACACAGGCAATGCTAAAGAAAATGTGAGATGAGTATGTAATTGAAAGGAAGTGTGAGAAAGGGGGTTTCAAAAAAGAAAAGTCAAATATTAGGGTTTAACCTTCAGTAGCACTTTTTTTTTTTTGGCAAGCTGGAGCTTTTGTCAATATTATAATGTTTCTAACTAAATAAGTACAAACATATCTAGATGTCCTACTCTAAGCTCTTGTCACTGTAGAATTTTGGGTTCGCAAATTATTCTCCTAAAGATACGTAAAACATTCCAACTTCAACATGAACTTATCCCTTTTATCTAGATACATTTCAGCAGTTTTCCAAGAAAGTATTTGGCCTCCACTTACACATAATTTTAAAGGATTGTTTCAGAGTTTTTAAAACCACAGCACTGGGCTTCAGTGTTTGCTCACTCAAATTAGTCCATCACCAAGTGAGGAATTTATCAGTTGTGACACAACATGCAAAATGGACAAGAACGTTCAGTATTTTACAGTTTAGTACACCACCACAGTCAGATAGATTAGATTGAATTATCTGGGATTGGACAATATTGCCAATAACTGCTGAATGCTGACATTACTGACTCGCTGTGTGTCTCCCACGATTCGGACCCCGCCCATGTTCATCTACTGCTAATTTGGAGGAAAAATGCTGCTACCTCCACACCTCAACACCACTCTGTGGTGTTGAGGTGTGGAGGTAGCACACCAAGCCCTCAACACCAAGCCCTTTGATGACCCCAAAATAAAAAAAGGAAAATTGGCTCTTAATTACTGCATGGAGGACTGAGATAATTCCTGCAGAGTGGCAGATGGAGTGATGATCCACTTTTTAAAAAGAGGTCTCAAGCATGTATTACAACTTTTATGGGACTTGTCAACCTTCCTGGGAACGTTTATGTTAGGGAGTTGGAAATGAGGCTTCATCTGATTTCTCCAACCGTGGTTGAAGGAGCAGTGTGGCTTCTGTTCTGGCTTTGAAACAATGGATCAGCTCTCTATGCCTGTGGCGTTGCTAAGAGAGTCATGAGAGTTTTATTGTCCACTCCACATACATTTTGGGTCAACGTTCCTTGAGGGATGTGGGGGTTGCTGTTGGCGTACATGGTGCTGGGTTTACTTTCATCTGTAATCCAGTCCTAGTACAACCAGAGCAGGAGGAGTGTGGGCATGTATAGTTTGGTTTCTATTGAAGTTCCTGCTTATCACTTGCTCTGTTTATCGCATTTGAGGACAGTATGTCAAGGTGTAGATGAGAAAAGTAGGAGGTCAAGTTGGGGACCCTCATAATTGTTTTCTTTTCTCTTTGACATCTGATGTTACCCTTATGGTATTTTCCAGCCAGGACCTTTATCAATCAATCAATCAATCAATCAATCAATCAATCAATCAATCAATCAATCAATCAATCAATCAATCAATCAATCAATCAATCAATCAATCAATCAATCAAATTTTATTTGTATAGCACATTTCAGCAGCAAGACATTTCAAAGTGCTTTACATCATTACAAACACATAATCACAATGCAATATAGAATCAATCATTAAGTCAAGCTACATCAATAAATTTGTAATTGATTACATTTCAAATACAATTCTAAACAGGTGGGTTTTCAGTTGAGATTTAAAAGAAGTCAGTGTTTCAGCTGTTTTACAGTTTTCTGGAAGTTTGTTCCAAATTGCTTTCAGCATCTATGCACTAGCATGCACTAGAGCAGTTTACAGCCAGGTGTAAACAAACTTAGCACAAGAAGGTACAGCTCCTTTAAGTCTGAGGCCATGGTTCCCAGCTTGAGAAAGGTGAACTGCATCTTTTCATCCTTAGTGATGTTCCAGTATTTTGGTGCTTTGCTCACTAGTGATGGTAAGATACAGCAGGAGATACAGTCTCTCACAGTGAAGGATGATTTTCTAGTCTATAAATATGTCAGCCCTGCTCCATTATCATGAGATATAGATCACGACCGAAACAACAAGATTGTGGTTACAAGAAATGCTTCCACCAGACTATCATTGAGGGGAAGCTCAGAGTAGAGGTTGTTTGGGCATCTATAGAGACATCCCACTGGAAAAAAGATCTTCTGGATTCCCATTATAAGCATCAAACATCAAATAAACACTTATGTCACCCCACGCCACATGGTGAACCCACAACCAGAAGCTGTTCAATATATTACATGACAATATAAAATCTATCACAAAACAGCACGGAAAATAGCATTCTCTGTTTCTTTGCCTTACTTTCACAAAAATACAGAAACCGAATCGAACAAAACCCTCCAAAGAAGACAATGTCAAGGCTAATAAGACACTTTTGACAAGTGAAATACATCTTTGGGCTTTAGCTCCTCACAGGAAATGCAAGGTAAAACCTGTGTCCAAATTAAAGTTTTATTCTTGTTGCAACAATGAAAATGTGTTTCCCACATCAACACTAAGTTCAGCACCTCATCAGCACAGCTCAGAAATTCTCCTGGGAAGACTCAGCACTCTGAAATATATCTATTAGTCATTAGCAAAGTCAAGTTTTAAGGAAAATGTCAAAGTTTCTTGTCAACAGCAGAAATCAGCCTCTCATAACCTCAGCCTGATCCCTCACCTTGTTCACATAAATAACCCTCCCCTGTGAACAGAGGTCATCTTGTCTCGTCCACTCCACTCTCCCTCCTGGCGTCCTTCCTCCGCCTTTGATTTACATCTGCTGTATTAAAACCCAGGGCATCCTGCGCTGAGAAAACACAGCGTCTTCATTTCTTTGAGTAAATTTAAGTGCAGTGGGTTCGTCCTGGCGTGTTCAGTGTCAGGTTCTGCAGACTCCCCAACGTGCCGGCCCACCTAGTGTGACACTGCACCTCGTAAAGAAATCAAGCCAGAGTTTTGGGAAAAGCCTTTCCTCCCATCCTACCTCCCCCCCAAGTGAGTGTTGGGTTTCACTACCAGTCTGTGGATTCAGTCAGAGCGAAACAAGCCCTCCTAACAAAGCCGGGGCAATTTAGTCTCGCGAAAGAGAATGCAAACACACATTCTCACTCTGCGCAAGGTTCTCTGGTTTCAATCACACTCCGTGTACAGACTGTACACAGTTATTCCCTTTTTGCCATTATTTTCTGTAGATTAACATCTGCCACAACTTTAGAAGGATTTGCCAGTGACAGAGATGAAACAAGATGTGCAGTGAGCCTGTGTCAATGTTAAACATCATTTTGAAGGGTTGCCAGAAAAACAAACAGGCCTGCTGTTTTGAATATAGTCCCAAAGGGTCGATACTAGTGAGGAAACAACACAAAAACTTTGAAAAATGCGACTTTCTTGCCATGTCTTCTATGCATTTATGACATTTCCATAGTTTCTGGGTCAATTTATGCATGACTAACATATTTTATTGTGATCCTCTGCTTTATATGGTTTTTCTGCAAAAAAAAGTCTCTTTTGCAGATTTTTCCAAGCTATAAATAGAACATGTGATATATTTTATGAATTGCAAAATTGAGCTATGATTCCCAAAATGTCTTATGAAGAAAACTTAAAATGTGTGAAACGAGGAGCATGTATTCAACTCCTCAAAGTCAATACCTTGTAGAACAGCATACATAAAAGCTTTTGGGGTTATGTGTCTACACTTAGAGTGTGATATTTTTGATTACTCTTCATCCAATAAAGAGTATTTGTGAATATCAATTCTTATCCAAGTTCTGTTACATGTTCTTAGGTCTTGGCTTTGACTAAGTTGTGTCTGGAATCTTTGCAGGCTGTATGTTTTCTTCTTCACATTGGTCCATCCATCTTATACTTTCTTGGCATCAGAAGAGGTGAGAGTGCTGATCATGTTTCTATAGTTTCCTCTCTCAGCAGGTATGTGCTTCATTGAAGTTGTCTTGAGCAACACTCTGCACACCTAAAACTACCCCAGGCACTTTCTTATACATGAACCTCACCTTGTGAAGGTCAGATTATATTTTTTACTTCACTCTCATGTAGATTAGCACATGCACGACAATTCTTTTTTTAAAATAGATTTGAGCTAGGGCTACTTTTCTATTCCTTTTGCATGTAAAATGATTAAAAATCCCAAAAAGAAAACAGGTTTTTGACCTTGGAAGGTCATAAGATGTGTGTCCAGTTATCCATGCTATGGATTAGAGATTTCTGTGACAAATGTGCAAAGAAACCATCTCATGGAGATGATCTCAGATTGTTCAAATGTTCAACATGAGAGATTACCTTTCCCAATGACTTGTGCAGCTCATTGTGAACTAAATGTACAATAACATAAAACCCCAAAGGAAGTCCATAAAAATAGCAACAAAAAACACAAGCACCACAAGTTTTGTGGTAGTGAGTTATTACTCAATAAATAGCAGAGTAGCCAGGAAGATTGTTCAAATTCAGATTCGTTGAGCCTTTGTGTTATGCCCAAAATGGTATTTTTCCAACAGAAGTGGGTTTAGTTTATTTTGATACTGCAGCGTACCATCAAAATACCACAGATATAGATCAGTCGCTTGCAGTTATTTTGAACACTTGCTGAACAACTTTGATCCTGGAAAAGTTGAGCATAGAGCTAAACAAGATTAAAAAAAAGTCTGACACTGGACTAATATAGTGTTTTTTTATGCACAATCCCTGCTCTAAAGCAAGTGAGTCATTCAATCCACGGGAATTTGGCTGTTGCAGAGCCTCTCACTAAACCACCCTGCACCATTATCCTCAGCTCAATAAAAATGCATGAATGCAAATGCTACTTCCAGCCTGGAAATACCAGAAGTTAGTAGCACTGTGCCATTTAACTCTGTGGTCTTAAACACATGAGTTAACAATTGCTCAAAGGTAGAAACAAAGTTCAGCAACGTTTAACATTATGTTGCAAGATGAGAACATTGTCAAAGCACAACATCATTGTTAATTTCTTCCAATTCTCAACAATGACATGGCAACAGAAAGTACTCTCTATCATTTGATCATTGGTTTAGCTGAAAGGTCTGAACTGATAGCTGATATGCAGTAGCCAAGAATTACAGGTCTTCTGTTCCATATTGAGTTCACTCCATTTTGCATGCACTTCCTGTTTACCAGGTTAACAGGACAGACAACATGGGGTAAACTTTAACACTGGTCTGAAAAAAAGGTTCTTGTACTCAATGGCGATTATTTACATTTCACCATCTAAACCTTACCAACACTCACCCCAACTTTTATTACCCACACCTGAAACAGACAGACAAAAAGTTACTTTCCTTCTTCTCAGACCAGAGCACTTTCTTTCACGTGGTGTGTTCCACATGGCTCGTGGCAAACTAAAAATTAATCGCCTCAGGATTTATAATTCTGCCTTTGCCACTCCCCTGCAAAGGCCAGATTTGGGAAGTTTGCAACTTGGCAGTCCTGTCGACAGATTTCTGCTCCCTGAACTGTGGATCACTGCACCTCTTCCAGAGCTACCATGTGCTTCTTCTCTGCTTTGTTGATTAACACTCCTCTTGGTCCGCCTGTCAGATTAGGTGGGTATTGTTGTCAACATATTGACCTTTCTGCCATGTTCCTTGGTCTCGATGATTTATTTTACTCACTTGTGTTCCAAAAACAACCCTCTTTGCTCAAAAAGAAGAATTTGAGTTGGGAATTCTTATGCATAAGCATGCACAAAAACTGTGTTTTGTGTTTGTTTTATTAGAATTACTTTTAATTTTTGTGTTACTGAGTTTTTGAACATAATTAGAGAGCTAAATTATACAGACTTGACAGTCAGTACCTGTCAAGTCTCCTGATGACGCACGCCTCTGCTTTCTTTGTCGATTGTGATTTTAGTTTTGGATTTGATCACAAATGCACGTTACACTGACAAGCATGCTAAAAGCACAGCTCCAGGGATAAACAATTCATCCTGCTCTCCTCAGGACAAACATCATGTAGGAAGGAATGAAGGTATGAGCTGACTCAGAGCTACACCTGCAGGAAACCAAACAACACCATGTTCCTGACTGCCCTGTCCAAAGGCTTGTTTACCTAGTGAATTTGTTTACAATTTCTCCTTACAATAAATTATGAACAACAAAGATAATTCTCTGTCCATTCCTGTCAGATGTGCTGTCAGAAGGGAAAAGGTTTAGGTGCAGTGCTATCAATACCACTCCTGCGCCTATTGAATGAGTCTGTGAAATATCAGTTGGAATAGTAATTAAGTGTCAAAACATTAAGACGTTACAGAAAATGCATTTCTCTACCTGTCACCTTTCAAGATGCTTATCTCGTCTCCCCTAATTGCAAAAATTACTGCAAATGACTCAACATACCAATCTGGCTCCACCCGATGTCGGCTGCTCAGTCGGCTAAATATTTCTGGTTTTGTTGACTTCATCTCTGCGGCCCCTTGCGGTTTTAAACAACAGCAAACAACATGTTCGTAATTGCTCCAGGTGTGCTTCAAAACAAAATATTTGCAGTACTCTGGTTCAAGGTACTGTATGTGCATTGCTGCCCTCTTCGCAGAAAGCGCTATTGTCTGTGTACAGGCGGGATTTTATTCCTCTTTGCATGCTGCCCCCCATTGGTGGCCTTCAGTATTTGTTCAGCTACTTCCATTTCTGTCATACGTTTTGTTAATTTGTTTCAAAACCAGTAGACTAAGTGTGTATCTAATGTCGGAATCTTATTCTTGGTGAAAAATACATGGTTTTTATTTATTTTTAAAGGCACTTCGTAATATAAGGAGTTAAAACACAAGATAATGTGTTCACAGGTGTAAACAGATTGTATCACAGTGTTCTTCTGACACTATGGTCAGAAGAACACTATGGTTCTTCTTTAGAACCAGTTCTTTGGTTCTATGGTTTCTATAATAATACGTTATTACATTTCTTTGACATACATGTTGATTACAAACTTCTTCTTTACTCAGGAGCTTCTACATTATCTAAAATGGTTTATAACTTTAAAGTGAAAAAAGAAAGCTAACCCCAACCTTTGCTTTCGATATTATCAGCTTTCTGTTGCACAACCATAATTAACTCCTGCCCATTATTAAAGATTAAATCTGTATGATAAGACTTGTCTTGCTGTCAGGCAAACGAAGATATGAGATTTCTCTTGACACGAATTAAGAGACCAACATGTCCTGTAAAAACATTGTTTATTTTTCACACCTGGGCATGTTTACAGCTGTAAGTTTGATAAGTGTGACTGGCTGTGACCCAAGGAAGCAAATGTGAACAAATGATTTTTCTTTGAAACTTTTATGACTTGTATAATATTGTGTTTTACGTGGTTTCCATCTGATACTCAACAAATTAACTTTATTAGTTCCCCAGCTCCGGGGAAATTAGAAAGAGTTTAGTGAGCGAATTATGCTCTTAATGAAATCACGCAACAATTTATTGCTAACTTGTCTTAAGGGATCTGTCGTTTTGCACAAACGAGACGCGTATGAGTTGGAAGATGTCGCTGCACGAACCAAAAGCTTATTTTTGAATTATAAGAGTAAGCAAACTTGAACCAAACATGTTATTGCTGTAAAGTTATACTGAATCAGACACATTTCCTGGCAAATGTTTTTCATCATTTACTCCCAGTGACTCAGCTTGAGGCCCAGGTTTGTAACTCAGACATATCATCCATGTGTGGGTCCAACCTATGGGAATACGCATTTGTGCTATGATAAACTGTGATTTAGAGAAAAGATAAATGTACCAATAAAATTATATCTACAACCTCTTAGTGAAGTCACAACTTTTGAACTGAGGTCAAATGCTAAGTGGAGGACAAAGCACATTTCCTGATCTTTAATTGTCATAATCGTTTTCATGTAATGACTGGACGAAGCATCAGCCGGGAATTATTTGGCAATGTTTTGGCCGCTGCTGTGGATAGCTCAGCAACTGCTGTGCTAACTCCACCTGCCGTGCGTAACGTCCTCGCCCTCGAATGAAAAGGGAAAGTTGCGAGGAAAACAGTTCTGAGGATTTAAGAGCGCTACTCAAAACCTTTCAAAGGCCGCTCAGTGGGGAAGGTGCTCTTTAAAAAGAGATTATTTCTTTAGAAAAGCACACGTGCTTATTAAAGCTGCAACAGCAGTCAGTAAATGCTCGTACTTTCCCCAGTCAATTACGCTGAACGTAGCGACACAACAACAACAACAAGCTCACGCCAGATGACTCCCAACATGCAACTAAGGAGGGGGGAAATAATTATGTTATGATGACATGTTCAGTGGTAATTGTATAGTGCTCCCTTCAAACACACGATCTAAACAGCAGGATGTGTTCAAGCTGTGATAATGACTGAGCTCTGGACATCTCGCTGAGAGGGGAAAGAGGGGAAATGATTGCAGACTAATATACCATAAGGACAGTGGTGCTCATAAATGTATTATTAAAAGTGTTGTTGAGAATGATCTTTGCCCTTTAGACTGTTTTGAGCAGTGATTTGTTGGCCCACATTCTTATGATTGCATGTGAATATTTGTGTGTAAAGTCTTTGTGTATTTTGAGCTTACTTTTGTGCTCTGGAACGTAGTGGAAAACCTTCCTCGGAGGTGGAGGGGGGAGTTTTAGACCTGCCTCCAGCTTTCTGCTGGTTAATTTCCACTGGAATTCCACCTAACCTCACCTATTGAATGCAGTGTAAACATGTTTCAGCAACATCCAGAGCCGCAGATTAGTCTCTCCGCTGACTCACTGGCGACAAAGCATTTCAAAGTGCGTTTAGGTGGGGTATCACAACACACCGTGAGGTTTACACAGACACTTTATGAATCAAGAGGCCATGTGATGCAACAATGCAGCATGTTGCGTTTAATATGCAAGGGCTCTTTGAAGTTGAGGGTGTTAAATACTTGCAGCGTGAGTTCACTGACAGCGTGGCTTACCGTGTTCCTCGTGTGGTTCGAGCGTCACATCAATTATGCTTTAAAAGTTTTGAAAAAGTAAAGCAAATCGCAAGTGAAATCTTAAAAAATTCTGTAGTTTGCCTTAGATATGGCTTTGTAACCATCTCCAGACTGAAAGACGTTTGATGGCAATTCGAGTTTGACACTTCGATTTGAGTGGCACATTATTAACACAATTCATTCAGACTTGACTTAAGAATTGTGCCCTAAAGACTTAAACTTGACTCGACTGTATTTCATGTAAGGAAGAGTGAAATGAAGCTGCTACGTGACCTTCAGACTGCAGCTGCTGTGCATGGGTTCCTCTGAAAGGAAGAACTTGGTTATTTGCCAGTAATGTTTGGATTAGTTGCTGTTAATGGTTGATACCAATCTGTTTATGTGAGCGATAGCGTCACAATCAAGAACACATGATGTCTCTTGAAATGAATGCTGTACAGCATTAAACAACTTTGGTTTGTTTCAGAACAAAATGAACACAACTAACCTCCAACATTCTGCTAAGCTAGATGTGACATTACAAGGACACATTTTATATTTGTTGAATCTACAGGTCTTGTACTATTAAAGCCCAGGCATGTTGGTGAAACTGAACCAAAAAAATTTAGGTTGAACGCAACTAGATCACTATTTATAAGTGGCACGATTTTATTTTTTTATGTAATGCCACAAATGTTTGGATAACTTTTTCCCAAAATTAAACCATAATTTAAAAAGTATATTTGTTTACTGCTGATGTAAACTGAATGAAACAGTTTTTGGGTTTTTTTTATGTGTAAAGGATCCATCAGATGGAAGCTTCCCTTCCATGTAGGAAGGGTGGTAATGTAAAACTAATAAGCAAAATTCATTCATCGCAAACTTCTATGCCAAATGTACAAGCGATTTATTCAAAGTTGAGCTAGTGATGTCAAATTAAAACAGGGTGAGAATCCAACAAGCAGCTACTTCCATTGTTAAATATGAGCTTTGAAGGTAGTGCTAACTGAAGTCTAGTGCCAGATACAATGTCGAATGGGCTCTGGCATAAGCTCACTTATTACAGGTATACTTTGGGTGTGAAATCAATTTGCATTTATCTCACCTGCACAGGACACTAATTAACTCAAGGTCAGAGCCTGAGGTCACAGGTCAGCGTTCATGTGGACACTGCGCACTGTGATAAGTGCTCGGGTCTGTGTTTGTGTTTGTGCTTACGGGAATGCTTGTGTGGCCATCAGCCGGGTGGATGGGATAGTTGTGACAAGCCGACAATGAAAGGTACACACAGATTAGGCCGTGTGTGTGTGTGTGTGCAAGGAGAGCGTCTTTAGCCAAGAGTTTTCAAACACACCTGGAAGACAGTCCTGCAAAAGATAAAAGCTCTAAAAACTTCTGCAGTAAATACCATTAGTCAAAGGCGTGACATTTTGAACCAGCTGAACAGCCTTGCAGCTTATATTCTCAGTCCTGTGGCAGAGTGGGGCGAAGTCATGAAAGCAGTTCTAGATGTAGTTGTCTCTCTCTGACTTTGTAGACTTCGTAATGTTACAGTACATATGAGTTGCACTTTGATTTATAAAATGTTTAAACAGAAAAAATCAGGGCCTAGTTCAGATTTTGAATTTGAACGAACTTGGAGATTTATTATATCTGACTTCATTATGCTAAGTGTTCATAAATTATGGCTCTAATGGAAAACAATAGGTCTTTCCTGTTCTTTAATTATGACCCGATAACAGTTAACAGGAGACTATCACAGTCCCATGTCAGTGCATCTGTAATGTATCTTCAGGCATGACCATTGGAGCTTTAAATGAACAAAGATCTACAAATCAATACAGTCCAACAAGGAGCTTATCTAGGTAGCTGAGCAGTGGGAGAATGTCTCTGTGCTTCATAGTGCTGATAATGGTGGCTGTTGCATTTTGAACCAACTGCAGGGGCTTCTTTTTACGTATATAAAGTGCATTACAGGAGTCAAGATGAAAATATACTAAAAGATAGGTGGCCTGTGTGAAAAATAAACTGTCAAAATGCAAAGAAGATAAATAAGCAAGGGGGCTGAGATATAGAGTCTTCAATTGTAAGCATGTTTAAGTGTCTTTCGCAAAAAAATATCGATGTGAACTATGTTTGGAAATAGAGAACCAGAAAGAGGCACATTGAAAAGAGAAGGGGGCTGATGATTACACCTTGAGGTTCACCACGATACAGCTTACCAATTAAAGATCAATAATTGTCAAGAGTGACAGCAAACTTCAGTTTCTGAGAGCGATACAGTTCATACATTCACAGCCAAGTTATTGATGTCTACCATTTAAACATAAATCATGGTGTCCTGTTGATTCCAACATTTGGATAGTCTTACTGTTCAGTCATTAAATCCTATAAGAGCTTCATCAGGAGACATTTACCCAATTTCTGTTTAAACAGAGACACGTCTTTAAAGCTATGTCCTCCAAGCCTGTAATTACTGGTACCTTCCTTTGAATGGCAACTTAAATCTAAAAGAACTTAGTTCAAATATCCATAGAAAGTAATTAGTCATTTTCCATACCATAAAGTACAGAAGGTGGAAACAACCTGTCATTCATAAATGATTTTGAATGAGTCATTATCTCTAGAAATATCAGGTTTATTTCATTATTAACAATCGGTTTTACGTTATTGAAATAGCCTACAGGTACAGATGTGCAGAAATTATTGCAAAACCCAAAATCTTATTGCATTTTTCCTAAATAATTTGGTCAAAAGGTACATCAGTGGATTAAAGGACAAGATGATCCAATAAACAGAATCGAATGCACCCTTCTCGCAGCATACATGCACCAAGTTCCTACACATAATGTGTGGTTAAAATTTTCTCATGTAAAACCGGGAGACTCAAAGAGAGAACAGGGAACGTCGCATGATTCGTTCACTCAAAGCAGAATGGATTTCTTTTTCGACCTCCTGGTAAACTGAGCTTCAGTTTAATTAATCTGATTCGTTCTGTGTGACTTGCTCACACAGCATTTAATGTTATTCCTTTGGAGCTGGTTTTAGCAATTCTGAATATGATCAATGCTGACAAGACTAGCCTTTGGTCAGGTTAAAGGATACAAGATTTCCCCCTCTCTCACTCTCTTCTCTGAATTTGTCTCCTTTTCTGACCACGTGGGCTTGTGAACTCTTTGAACTACAGAGTACACAAGAAAAAGGAAAAAAAAAACGATCTTACTGGAAAAGACCAACAAGGATAAAGTAAAGAGTGAAAGAAAAAGTGACTATGTGCAGCAAATGAAAAGAGAAAGCTGTTTTCCTGCTTGCTAAAGCACTTGAACTTTAGCTCCTTCTCTGTCTAAAACTTTCTGTTTATGTCCGCAGAATAACGAGAGGGAAGAACTGAGGAGGAGTACGGAGGAGCGACGAAGGGCCGGCGGACGTGCGCGGCCTCTGAGCGGCACGCTCCACACAGCTGGCCAGGGTTAACAGCTGTGACACTGATTGGCTTATGATTTATACAGTCACTATTAGGGGTGACTGAATGCATCTGTGCTCCATAAAGTCCAAGAGGCTGTCAGATGTCTTCTCTATTGGCCACTTATCAGGCTTAAACTAAAAATTGTTTAAAAATGCTTCGGAACAATGTTTGTAAGCTTGCACTCCAGATATTTTGGAGAAGGAGTGGGAGGAGAAGGTATCTGGTCAGACAGATGTCCCCAGATGTTCTGCATGCACACAAAGAAGGCTTTGTGCGCAGTAAGACTGTGCTTTCACTCCGAAGGGAGGCTGTCTTTCTATATATAGATAATTTATTGTCCAAGTGCACTGAATAAAAAAGGGGAAAGTTGTGTCCCAAGACGTGAATCAAATTTTGCGACAGATTCGTAAACGACTCGGAGGCTGTTCTTAATTCAGTCATAAGCAAGTACTTGAGAGCAGTAAAAGTTCCTTATAACCCCCTCAATATCAGAAACCCAACAAGAGTCATGTTAAATACAATGTAAACAACTGCTTAAATGCATTTTTCTTAGAATTTCTCACTACTTAAGGATACATAAACAATTTTCCAAATTAGATTTATTTCCTAAGAAGTAGTGTCACGACACAAAATAATCAACCAAGCACAAATTCTCATGCTTTTGTCAATACATTTACTAACTTAGATATCTAGCATCTGAGATGGAGCTCTTGGATGTTTTCCAGTTTCTCTAAGCACTACTCAGCCTGACCCAGACCTCTCGTTGAACTTACTGGGATGTCCAATCTCCTGGGAGAATATCATAAATGTTTTATATTTGTAAATAATCTCCACTGCAAACTCGGGGAACTCTAGATCGTGTCCAAATAGCTTCGCAATCTTTCTCAGACTGATGGGCGACACTAATAATTTCTCTAAAATGACATTTGAAAGTTTTTTGATTTAATATGGTGTTAACACTCACTTCAATCATCCTCATCTTTTTAAATTCTAATGGTATACAAAGTGATTTACACAGCTCCCACCCTATCACTTAGTTCACAACAAGAAGTTACAACACTGCATAATATTTGCATTGGTGCTCATCAAATGGAAATATCTGGAAAGGAACAGATCTTTTTATGTCCAAATATATAATTTAGATTTAATTTTTCTACGATCAGTAAGTCTTTTTGACACTAATTGTGCAGAATGTGAATTGCAACAGCATTTTTCTTCTGATTCTAAGCACATTGAACATTCCTTGATTCAGAAACTAAACATTATACTTTAATTTTAAATTTAGCATAGGAAGCATAGAGTGTCTTATAAGTATTTTATCGTGCAGAGTTACAAAGAAGGCAAAGACACGTTTGCCTTGATTTACAAGAAAGACAGATCATTCTGTTCTGACATATTTCCGGATGTAAAAAAAATGTCTTGGTGTGGACACTATATTGAGTATCACTAATCACATCTTATTGGAGATGTTTTGAATCTACAGTATTAAAGCTGGAAGCAATATCTTTATCAAACACCTCACTGCAAACAGTATCAGAGCAGACAGCCCAACTAATCAACAGCATTTGAGAGTCTATAAAATGTGTAGAATACCAATAAACACTTAGTGTTTATGTACTTTTTTTCAATAAAGCTTTGACTAAAAATGACAACAAATAAATCTCATAAATATTATTATGATCCTAATATTATTTATGACATATTTCTTAATTTCCCTTTCTGTTTTAAGTAAAAGCAGTTGGCCCACAGATGACATTTACATTTAAATACTTAGATGCTTTGAGAAAATAAATTCCTGATATTATTTTTTTCATATCAGGGATTTCATACAATCCAAAATCCACTCAACACATGTGACATCGCCTGCATCAGGGCGAGTCACCCTGGGAAGGAAGGAATTACTCATGTGTGACTCATTTTGTCTAGACTCGCATCATATAATGACGACGATTGATTTGGCTGCGGAAAATTTTGACCACAACTTCCAGAAGTAACCTAGACGTCCCTATGTCCAGAAACACTCCCAAACTCCTGATGGGATATCTCAAGATGGTCCCCAACTTCCAGAGGCTTTAGTACTTAGTACTAATAACAGGTTGAGGTTCTGTCACAAAAGGAAATGTCCAGGATGTGTCTAAATCAGCTGCCCAGTCAACATTACTTGATCCCTTTGACACGGAGCAGCAGTGGCTCTTCATCAGGCTCATGGAGCTCCAATGTGGATTCATTTTAGTGCATTACATTATATTACACTATGTTTGAGGTCTACTGCTTTTGCTATGGCTAGTTATACAAAAGTATATTTATCAAAAGTGTGATCACACTGCCAAGCTTACCGGGAATTAAAAGGCGTGTTTAAAATACAATTATGCATGACAGCATTTATAAGCATGGTCTTTCCACAGTTGAAGCAGTATAAGAATATAAGTATGCACCATTATTTATCCTTGCTAAGCAGTACCTCAATTTAATCATGACAGAAATGTGCTGAAGTGTACAACCATCAAAGTGTTACTGATAAAAGCATACTTCCACAGGTCTTTTCTGGGTAATTTACAGTAAGTCAGATAATCTAAGATGTTAACCCACATAGAAGTACCCTTCAGAGCTAATCACTCCCTTCCTAATACTTACAGGCAGCTTTAGCTCTCTTGAAAGTTAAAGGAAAAGAGTGTATTCTGGCAGAAGGGAGTGTGAGAAGCGGAAAGGAGGAGAGGGAACACAGGAGAAGAATGTGCTTATTTGCACCAGGTGATAAAAGACAGTGCCAGTCAGCCGTTAGGCTTCTAGTGACAGAATGTTTCTGGAAAATTATACATAGTTTAAGCGATGTGATATTCAGTCACTGTAAATCATAGACACAAGTAGGAAAGCATATACTAATGGTTTAAAAACAGCTTAAAATGTTCAAAAAACACGATTTATTGAAAAATGTCAGTAGTCTTGGTCTAAGATGGAAAAGAAGTGAATAATTCTGAAGTAAAAAGGAAAATGGTATGTTGGTCTTCAATATTTTTCTAAATACAAATCTGAAAAATGTGGTGTTCATGTATATCCATCCTCCTTAGAACTAGCTATTGTTGCAAATCTAGAGACGGTCATTGCTGCCCATTCTTTGCAGCATGTAGAGATTGAATGGAAACCATCAGTGAACATCAGTTTTCAAGCTCTGCCACAAATTTTGTCTTTCATTTAGGTGAAGTCTTTGTCTGGATCATTATAGCAATATGCTTTAAGCTAAACCATTCTATCCTAGGACTGACAATGTATTCATCCATGAAAGTGAACCTCCACACCAGTCTTTTTAAACCTCTGACTGGTTTTCTACTAGGATTATTTACTATTTAGCCAACATCTGTGTAGCCTTTTTGTTCCTGCAGAAGAAATGCTTTCCCACAGCATGACGTTCACTATGTTTTACAATGGGGCTGTGTGTCTCAGGGGATATGTGGTGTTTGTTTTTAACCGCATTGCATGAGGGCCGAAAAAATCAGTTTTAGTCTCATTTGACCAAAGCACTTTCTTCCACATCCGTCCTAAATCTCCTGCATGACTTGTAGCAAACAGCGAAGCAAACAGTCCTATTTCTTTCTCCTTGCTGAATTAAGGTGAATTAGGGTGACAGATTATTTTACCTGAGCTACAAATCTCTGTACCTTCACCAGAGTTACTGAGGGCCTCTTTGCTGCTTTTTTCCCAGCCTGTCTGTTTAGATTGACATTCATATGTTGGCATGTTTGTAGTTATGCCACACTCTCCACTTTTTGGGTGACCGGTTGAACAATAGACCTTGAGATTTCAGAAACTTGAGATACTGTTTAATAAAATCTGCTTAAATATTGTCAGCAACTTTCTCCCTGACCTGTCTTAGTCTCTTGACCTTTATGAAGACGATGACAATGATGATAGTGGTTGTTCACTAATGTTCTTTAGCCTCTGTGGCCTTTACAAAACATTGGCATTGTATTGAGATTAAGTCACACAAAAGTGAACCCTATAAACTAGCTGGGTGATTTCTGAGATAAATTCGTTTTTGGAGGGGTGGAGTAGAGAACCTGCTGCTCTTAAAACCTTAGAAACCCATATATACTTTTCTTTTCACTTTATATATGTGCACTGCTATTTTTTATTGCTATATGCACGTGAAATCCTAAAAGAACAAAGTGTGAGGTTGTAACAAAATGTGAATACTTTTGCAATGCGCTGTACCTTGTCCATTATGCAAAGAGCCGCAGGGAGTAAGTTGCACACCTCCAACCTTCTTAGCAATGTCACCAAGCCCTGTGACCGCGTCCTGCCTTTGTGTGGAAAACTACTCGTGGAGTCGCATGAAATCAGAGCACGGGCCCTCGTAGCATGATTGCCCACGACGGAAAAAAGGCCAAACATTGACTAAATTAAACACTAAGGCTACACTGTAAACAGCTGCAGTGATTACTCCCCATGTCTTCTTCTTGACAAAGTGGTTGCTGGGGGGAGTGTTTGCTGGAGGATTAGAGCGTGCTTGCCGTCACCCCACCACCTCACTACATATGGGAATCACCCTGGTTTCCTGTGAACATAATAGTGTTTACAAAGCTGTGTCAATGCGCAGATTGTTGCAGGGGAGGCTGCTTATTGTACGCTCAGTAGAGAGGCTTCATTAAGGTGCATGTGTTTAGATACCAGCGAGTATGGAGTCAGCACAAACTGGGATGTGTTCACATGTGCTGCATCCTCTTTAACTTTGCCCACTTGAGCACACTTTGGCCAATGCATACACTCTGAGTCAGCAGAAACAGAAGCCTGGTGACACTGCTAATGAACCCAAGTGTTATTTTTCAATTTACCCCTTGCCCAGGCAGAGGAACTCCTCTCGGCCACTGATTCGGTTACATGAAACCTTTTTCTCCTTTAAAAGCTGCCATTCCTATTATCAATCACTCACTCTGTATCTCTGCTTTCCTGCTTGGTCATGCCTCAGTTCTCAGTTTGCCCAATTTCTCCCCCCCGCCCTTCACCTCTGAATGCACGATAAGGTATGAGCGACAGCAGTCCAGTCCTATATTAACAGACGCACAGCTGTAAAACTTATGTCAGTGCTTATCAGCTCTTCTACACTTCCGTAGTGTCTATCAATCTGTCAGCGTTCAGGAGGCAGATAAAACATTGCTACTCCTGCAGCAGACTGTCCAGAAGAGGGCATCATTTCTGTATGAAGATAACCAGTCGGGAAGATAATGTCAAATTATATGGTGCAACTATTAAGGCCATTGGATTTTTTATTTTTTTTATTTTCATTATCAACATAGTTGTTGTTATAGATAATGTAATAAAATTTGAACAAAATTAATTAAAGGCATAAACTTTTGCTTATTTCACTGAAAGTAAAGAATTTAGACAAAGAGAGGAACATTATAATATAGTGCAACTAGTGAAAGTATGTACATTGATATGATGAAATACCTCTTTTTTGAACTCAGCAGCAATTTAGACATTTATATCAAAAGTGTGTACATCATCATCACCTGTTAGAAAGTCATAGATCCTCTCTCTAGGCAGACAGGAGTATTGATGCCAAAAAAAATGCATTAGAATGTTCTTTGTTTTAAAAACAGAATGTTTTTAAGAATCTCTGTTTAGTGTATAAAAAAAATTATTTGTTTTCCAAATTTCACATTACAGATTGTAAAATACGTTTCAGATTCCTCAGAAAACTGCAATTAGCTCTCATATTTAGCAACAAATAGAGAAGAACAATCAATTATAAAATCCTTTATTTGCACCCCACTGACAATTTTCAGTATAGTAGCAGCAAATAGGAATCTACATCATCTACACCACCTACATCATGCTTTGATGTTATGTTTTGTATGTTTCCCTATTCTCACTTTGAGTGCATCACAATTTTTCTTAAGAAAAAGCTGCTCCAGTCACTTCCAGGGCACTGGGCCATATAAAAGAAAAACACCACTGGCTACAAAATCCATGTTGTCTAAATAATTATTTAATTAAATCATTAATTAAATAATGACTGTCACAGCGGTATTACAGTACTGAGATCTCACTTGACTCTCAGTATACCTGCCTTACAACTTTTCAACAGCATTTGAAGCTGGACAATTATAAAATTAGTCTTCCAGGATGTAAGGGTTATGTCATAATCCGTTATTGTCTGTCACCTATTTCACTTTTTTTTTTCCTTTTCTTTTTTTGTCATTCTCAGGTAATAATTTTAATGATGGTGCATTTCCGGGCTGTCTGATATAGCGCATCCCCGCTAGCTTTCTTACTCCTTCTGTTTACTCTCTCCGGGATGTCTCAGCTCTTCCCCCTGCAGAACAAAGAGGATGCGGTCAGCTCGGCCGTCAGACCCGCCAGGTGGCTCGTCTCTCTCCCGGCCGCGAACGCCGGATGACACAGAAGGTCCATTCGGCACACAGGAAGTCACGACGCGCTTTCCGACCGCGCTTTCCGACGCGAATGAGGAGGAAAAAAAACTCCGGGCTTGCGTCGCGCGGCGGCGGTTTCAGGCAACGTTTTGCGGCGCACGCAGCTTCCTAGCAGCCAATTAAGCTACGTGTTTGGCTGCCACACACTCTCCCCTGCCACTGCCAGCTCGGACTACTGCTTTCATGGAAAGAGAGGGTGAGGCTACTGAAGGCGCGCAACGAGGGGTAAAGCCACAGGACTGGAAAATATCCCCCCACCCTGTCATAATGGTGTGGCGCTCTTGCTGCGAGCTGAGAGTCTGAGCTCCCCTAAAATTAGATTTCACACAAATCAATGAAAAATAAAACCATAAAAAAAAAATCATTATCGTTTGTTTCCAATGGTTGACTTTATAAATAATTACGTCCTTGTCAAACTAAAACATAATTTATTATGGTCTATGGAAATTGAGCCTGGCGCTTATGAACGTATCTTAAAGGGACAGTTGTGAATTTCTGAAGACGTGCTGGTGATAAGCTACAAGCAGGTGATTTCCTACCGCCATCAAAGAATTCGTGGCAACGTGACGTCAGGGCTTCACTCCTCCTCACCCCAATTCTCCCGTTTCCCCCAGCTCCCGGCTGGAGGGCATGAAACCACACTGGTTTAAAGGTAACGCATGTGATAAGGAGCCAAATCTTAATTGCACGCATGATATATTAAAGAAGAAAAAAAAGGAGGCAGGGCTTTGTTGCTACTTGTCAACACTAAGACAACTAGATAACATGTTCAGGAAAAAGTTGTGTTTCGGTTCAGTTAAAAAAATAATAATAATAAAAAAAATGGCGGCCCACACACCAACTCTGACTGGTCATCCGGTTTCATTTTAGCCCAATTGTTCTACAGCGTCAGTGCGACTGTGGGCGGTATAAAAGAATAGCCTTAAAAGGTAAGGCTGTACCTTAAAGGTACAGCTCAGACAGAGGTCAACACGGAAGCATTCTAATGCCATAAAAATAACTAAAATCTCAAATCTATGGACATTTCTGAACTTTTGTTTTGTTTGCCAATGTAAACATGGCAATGATTGACAGGTGTGTAAAATAGCGTTTGCCTAAAACACTAAACCATTGGGAAACATTTGGGGATGTTGTCCATGTCCTGGCCCCTCTTGGACTAATAATTAGCCTTTACTTCTGCGACCAAGTAGTCTAGATAAGAGACATCATCTGGATGTTTTCAGAAGTCAAATTATAAACTATATCTTTATTAATTCGCTGCTTCACATTTACTGAAATGCTTCAGACATTCAGTTTTCCATATTTGTTTCATGATCACAGGTGGTGGTCTCTTTAATTATACATTAAATTTAAAATTGAAGGTCTAAGCTAAGCAATTACATACCCTATCAAAAAAATGCATCAAGACTGATCAAGGGAATGGTGGTATTGAAATATCTCAATATCCCTGATTTTGTGGTTGAGATATTTCTCAACCACAAGGCTTTATCTGCCTTTTGTCACGTACAGATAATGTGTAAAGGGGGAGGAAAAAAATGGAGCCACACACCTGAACACACGATAGTTTTTAAATAGCTTTTGCTTGTGATGCTATCACGCGTCCAAAACCTTCAACTAAGACTCAGGAGCCCAATCGTGCTGTGTCAACACAATAAAGACAAGACACCACCCACTCTGGAGCCTCCTCCAATCACCCGGATGCCCATATGCGCAGGCACTGCTCAGTCACAGAACGGTGAAATCGAGAGAGGGGAGAACACGCTCAGTTCCCCTGCTGACCCGCTTTAAATCGTAATGACACAGGGATAAAACACCCGAAGCAATTAGACTAACTTTTTTCTTTTTCTGGGACGATATACAGTCAACGATCTCTTCTTTTTCTTTTTTTAATTTTTTCATTTTATTTTGTCTTAATCTGCCTTACCGGGTTTCTCTGTGAACGTCAAGCGGCTCCACGGCTTCAAGTTACACATATAGGAGCAAGCTGCAAGTTTCTAATGGGCAGACCTTTGGAGGCGGCTGGCCCACAAGCATGGGATTATTCGTCAAATGTGGCGAGAAAATAAGGATCTGCTGCGGAACGATGTGAGACGTTGCGCGTCTTGGATTCTCGCATTTCTGGATATCTTGAAAATCGTTGGCAACAGTTGAGAAGAGAGGGGATTTTTTTTTTTTTTTTTTTTTTTTTTTTTTTTTTTAAACGATTGTGTGTGTACGTTCATATTGCTCCAACCTTGGGACCAGCAATGGATTTACACCTCCCGGCCCCTGTTTTCTGATATTAATATTATTATTTTCCCTAAAGAAAGTTTTTTTGCTTGATAACAGCCGCATCGGCTGCTTAAAAGTTTTGGAAACCGTCGCTCTGCCCTTGCTTTATTTTGGACTGGATTTCCAACACCATGAACTTTATTGACAGTTTGACACTATTATTTTTGACGCTGTCAGCTGTCAAGGTGAGTGTGTGCTTTTTCCTAATGGAAGGTGTGGAACATACATGCACTAGTCATTGGTCATTCATGTGTAGCTTTGCCCTTGTCTTTCGTCTGTCTAGGTCATCGTTCATGTTTAAACAAGCCGAAATGTTTTGTGGGAGCTTTAAACAGTCCTTACAAAGCTGACACTGTATAAACCAATCCCAATTACTCGTGGGTGGTTCGGATCATTCTTTTCTTGGTTCCACTACAAATGCTGCCTAGACGAATTTTGTTTTTATTGATTTATTTTTCTCTTTTAAGATTATGTTGTGAAGTTTGACGCGGGGGTATATTGTAGGCCGGCTCCAACACCACCTTGGAGATATTATTACGCTTTAAAGGCGCAGTGGCTCTATTCTGAATCAGGAGCAGGTTCACTCCCGGTGGCGGTGGAGACCGAGTCCGGCTTGCAGAGTGAGGCAGACACGGAGAGAAGCTTTCTATATAATCATTAAGCAAGTGAGCAAAGGTTTCAAGGTGAAAAGGAAAAAAAATAAATAAAAACTGGACAGGGAGGTTGCGCGTGTTCTCCGCTCCTTGGTTAGGCTTTAAAAGATAATTCGCGGTTGCTTCCTCTGATTTCCTTTCTCTGAATCTTCCTGATTTCGCTGCAGAATCTTGGAAAGACTCCGACTAATACCTACGGCCGAACTGCTAATTTATCAACCGGCATATCGTCACTCAGTTAAAGGGTCTGTGTTCGCAGCTTGACACCCTAATACAGTAAATGTGGGTGTTTAAAGGGGAAGGTTGGGGGGTGACGATGTTGGAATTGGGGGGGACTCTCTCTTTCTCTCTCAACCCACAAGGTTGGACCCGCTCACGCCACCAGAAAGGGGGCGGAGCCTGCATGAGCACAAGCCCTTTCTCTTTTTTTCCCCTACACTTTTCATTAATGAATTGAATCTCATTGAGCGCATGCCGGTTGAACAGGCGCAGCTTCTCGTGCAATGTTGGCGAGGTATTGCGCGAGATGAGCGGGCGTTTTCTATGTGATCGAGGGGGAGGGGGCAGAGGTGGGGGGTAAAAAAAAAAAAAATAGGGTGTGTATGCCTCTATAGGAGGTGACAAGACCTTGCGCGTAACGAACAAATGGAAAGTTGCCAGAAAAAAAATCCCATTGCCCCTCTGGTGTGGTGACAGCTACACCCAGAGAGGAGGAAGCCGACATTCCCTATGGTTTTTAATGGCAGCGGTTATTACAACGTGGTTCGCTGCGGAGCCACACATTAAAAAGGTTTGAAAGCTGAAACCAAACCAACAGCGGTTCCGAAGTTTATAAAGTTTTGCCACGTAGCTGATGAGGCAGAACTTCCAGTCGGCTCATTGTATGAAGATACAGTGAAGTTATATGACGATATCTTCTGCTCAAAGAGCCCACTTAGCCCCATAAGGAAGAACACCCTGCAGCAATATAACAGTTAATAAGCACTCTCCAACTGCAACATCTAGCTAAATGAACATATATATTTTTTTGTATAAACAATGTGGAAATGTGTTTGGACCAGGGCTGGTCAAAGATTACTTGGGGCCTTGGGCAGAATTTGGACTTTTTTTCTTGATTTTGTTCATGTTGTGCATTTAACACGCTTAGTTTCATGATTTACTAGCAGTTAATTCAACTGCACCAACTGTAAATAAATGGCTTCAAAATAGTGGTGGAGACAAAGGTCCCTCTAGTCTACTCACTTTGCCTTCCAAAGTACAGCGTTTCCGTGAAACCTATTTATGTTTTACTCAGACACAGTAACTATTGTGCATTTGTCTCGCATTTTATATTGTGACTGAACCTAAATTTAAAATTTTATAATAATTTTAAATTCTTTTGAATTTGTCACCGTTAGAGGAAGTTTAACAGAAAATCACCATTTTGAAGATGTAAGGGAATGATGGGCTCTAAGCTGCAGCATAGTTTGCTTATAGTTTGGATTGGCTCTTTTGAAGACTTTTAATTGGGGTGACTAGGTGTGATTTTCAACAAAATTGTTACAACTGAATTTGAATATTGACTTAGAATATCCAACTTTAGAGGTGCTTTTATAGTCTAGATATAAACAATAACTGGCCAACCTTAAAAAAAAAAGATGTGTGCTGATGTCCATGTAATTCTTGGCTGAATTTAATTTTCTATTCAAAAAAATGATGATAGACAGGGTATGAAACAATGACTTGTCCCCAGAATTGTGTCCAGTGTTGCTTTTCTCTTTTAGCAACGTTCCACAGAAATGTCAAAATGCAAACATGTTCTTTCTCAGAATTGGATAAGCAAAGGGCTATAGCAGGGATCTTTTCTTGCTCTGTTCTTGCACAATCTCCTGTAACTAACTGCAATCTTTTTTTTTTCTTTTTTCCCACTTGCAGAGTGCCCACATACCAGAGAAAACAGAGAGACGTCCACATGACGGTAGGTGTCCCACAGGGCACCGTGGGAATACAGTCTGTGCTGGGCTCTCTGCTGGGCTCGCAGCCAATCACAGAGGGCTGGTTTGAATTTCACCTTGACATTAAAAAGGAAATCATCGCCCCCTACTGGATTTCCATGTAGCCTGACCCTTTATGTCCCTGAGATTTGTGTCTTCAGATTTAGCTTTCCCTTTCCTCTGTAAACCAGAACAGTTTCCCTCCTTAAATGTAATTTGTGGCGTCCAGTCCCACTTGAGGTTAACCTGGGGAAGTATTATGGTCACCAGACTCTTTTATAGAAAGGAATGTCACCCTCTTGGCTCCAAAAATTTCATTTTGCACAATCCCAGCATTGCCCAATCTAATTTGAACAATCATAAGCCAGGCTTCATGATATTGCTCAGACACAGCATGGCTGGTTTAGTTTCCCTGAGGCCCGATGGCCTCTGGGTTGTTTCAGCCTCTGTAATGGCCTCCACAGTGTTTCAGAGGTGTTGTCAGTCCATTTGCTAATATCTTTCACAAGATCAGGACTCCTGCAAAGACAAAGGGAGGAGGGGAGTAGTTTGAAGGTGAAAAAGTTGTTATTGTAGCTCTGTAGCATGTAAATGATCAAGGAAAGCAGTGCAAAGAGGTGATATTTAAGTCTAAATTGTAGCTGTATAGATAAAAAATAACTTGTTAATGTTTATGATAAATTATGTAAGTGCTTGTAAGGTGGGGCAGTTAGTTTTTTTTTTGTCTTACATAAACCAAGTACTTTTGAAAGCTAGGAATTAAAGCCTGTCCACTGCACAACATGCCTGCATTTTATTCAAATTTCCAATCAGATGCGTGTCCACGTTTATAACTCCGATCCCATTACCTGTGTCTCCCCAGTGATCCCCTTAATGGAGGTGTACAACAAGAGTTTGTGTCAGCCCCGAGAGGTGCTGGTGGATATCCTGCAGGAGTATCCAGAGGAGGTGGAGCACATCTTCATCCCGTCCTGTGTGGTGCTGAAGCGCTGCGCCGGCTGCTGCAGCGACGAGATGCTACAGTGCACCCCGACAGCCATGTATAACGTCACAATGGAGGTCAGCATTCGTATGCGCAACACTAACACGTTGAAGTTTTAATTCACGAGCAGTTTGTCTTCATTTTCACACTAGAGACTCTGAACAGAAAGACCCAACAGAGCTTGGCATTTAGAAATCCCCTTTGATCCATCCAAGTGCGTAAAGCTCAAAGAGCTTTTCAAAATGATATGCTTACATAATCTGAATTTGCCAGAATTCGTTTCACTCACTAAAAAAATTTCATTGACGTGAACAGTTTTGGTGTGCATCAGAAATAAAGAAAATGTCTTAATAAATCTTTAGAAGAACATTTGTTTTTCTCCCATCAAGACTTTGTATCTCTCAGTTCCTGATCTACCTGGTACCAGTTAACAGACTTTCTGGAGTGAGGTTTGGTAAAACTGTTATTGGGAACTGTATCGTTATCGATTATAGACAGATTCCATTTTGCTTTAAGTTTGTAGAAACATTATCAGGCTAGTATCGTGTCAGAAAGATTCCCTAAGTTTATTAAATCAAAACAACGCAAACGGAAACAGTTAAAGTTTGTGAAAATACAGGGTGTGGGCCTGTACTTTCAGATGAGACCTAAGACTTAATTTGTTTCTGTGTTCAGTTTTAGAGTTTCTGCGCGAAGGTTGCGTCAACCGAAGCTGGTTGAGCCTAATCAGCTGATCATGAGTCCACCGGGATAATTTTCAAACAACTCCTGAACCGGGAAATCACCAGCTTAGATTACATTGCACAATTGACATCACGTCGCAAAATCCAAAAGTTCATTCCACTCTGGCGGACTTAGAGTGGAATGAACTTGTGGGGCAATTGATAAGGCGGATTATACAGTGCCCAGCAACTTAAGCATAGTAACTCGGATTTGGCGAAGAAAACGCAACAGTATATTGTATTTGCTTGAGTCATTTTAACAGTTGGCATCAGCTAAAACATTGAGGACCTATGAATAGCTTTAAACTTCATACCACTCGGATTTATTTGCTTAAATGACATCACTCCACTACAGATTAGAAAACTATTACTGATAACAACATCACAAACCATCACATAAAACAATCCAATGTTTTCTCTTACTCAACGCTCATAAAATTTGAAGTCAAAATGAACTTTAGGCTCAGACCAAAACTTTATGATTTACCCTTAAAGTTATTTAAAATTAGTGATCAAATTGCAAGAACTATTCAGACCTCTTGAATTGTCTCCCTGGGTCAATGCTTTCAGCAGTCAGCTTCCCTGTCCATGCCGCACCACATCATGATGCTGCCACCACCTCCACAGAACAGCAGTATTTATATTCTAAGTTGCACGCAGGTGAACTCTATTTACAGATTAAAACATTTATCTAGGAATCCAAGACTTTATTCTGGAGTGTCAAAGTAAAATGAGCTGAACACGGATGCAAACTACTCCATTCTGGTTCGTCTCTGAAGAAAATGTTAAATTGTGCTTGTTTTAACTTTTTTATGCTTATCATTGCAACATAATGAAATGTAAAAAAAAAAAAAAAGAAAAGTTCAAGAAATATGAAGTACAGAATGTAACTCTAATTAAAATCTCTCTCCTCTTTTACAGATTAAAAGAATAAAACTCCAAAGGCAACAAAATGACATTTTCATGAGTTTTACAGAACACAGCGCATGTGAGTGTAGGTAAGAAACCTCGAACACCCACACACACACACACACACACACACGCACGCCCACACACACACACAGCATCTCTATAAAGCAAATCACTGCACCATTGTGCAGCAGAGTCAAGGTCACCCAAACACGTCATATTAAGTCATTGTTTGCAGGTTGCCCCTGACACATTCAATGTATGCAAATCATCCAGATTGGTATCTTATCTTGCCTTCTTCCACTTGGCTGGGCCTTTTTAAAGGAAAGTCCTGAACAGGCTCCAACATATCACAGCCGACGTCTGCCGAGTTTTGAATTTATCATCTTTCCAGAGCATAGCTGCGGTTCTGTGGCATGTAACAGGTCCTGCCTGGATGTACATGCCATGGCTCGGACCACTGTGGTTATGTAGGAGTCTTGTTCTTGGTCACTTTCTGAGCCATAACGTCAGTCAGAGAATTGCACAGATGTCATTTCTAGTGCAACGAACAAATGGTAACAGTTAGAGATGGCGTAGTGTATCAGGAGTTTTTTTTCCCCCCTTTATTTAACCAAGTAAACCCTGTTGAGATCTAGATCTTATTTTCAAGAGGGACCTGGGCAGAAGTCTGCAATACACAGCAACCTGGTTACAAAATAAAACTAATTAATATATATGCACAAGTGTAAAACAATAGAAAACAATTTAAAAGCAGTGACACTGTTGAATAGAATCCCATTGCCTGTTTTTAAGAGCCGCTCGAAATAAATCCAATAAAATCAATTCTGACATCTTGAGTTCAGACTGGAGCTGATTCCAGGCTGTAGGAGCCATCACACTGAATGCTTGCTTCCCCTTTTCAGTTCGAACATGTGGAACATGCAAAAGAAAAATTGTTATTAGAGCGTAAAGAATGGGAAATAACAGATCTATGTAAGAGAGAGTTTAAGTATGCTGGAGCCAAACCGAGTAGAGATTTATAAATCAGGATCATCAGGTGATTGTTTCTCCGTACTCTTAAAGGAGGCCATTCAGCTTTTGCATACAACTCACAATGATGTGTAAGACGTCTGCTACCGGTTACAAACCTTAAAGCACAATGATACACAGTATTCAATGATTGAAGGCATTTGGTCAAAGCATTCATATACAAAACATCTCCATTGATCAAAGGAGTGGCAGGAATGTTGCTGCCTTTGATCAATGGCTATTGGCTGGTGCAGTTAGACACAAAAGGTTGTGAAGGACCTTTGAGGAAGTATTAAATAACATAAGCATCTTATCTTAATGTAATGATTAATTTCAGAAGCTTAGCAAATATTCCTCTTAAATTGAGGTCAGTAAACTCAAAAATACCTTCCTGCTTCTTTTCTTTGCCTATTTTATGTTTTGTATTATTGGCTGTTTTCCATAGAAAGGACTGTGTTAATGTTAAAAACAGAACATAAATGTTAAAACTGGAGTAATCAAATCTAAATGTGACAAAACCTGGAACAAACATCATCATCTCCAACTAATGAATAGCTGTGTCCCCGCTAATCATTGACAGAGCTCTTTTCTGTCCTTGAGTTTCTGTTTACTACTGAAGACTTTTTTCTGATTATGATGGTAGTAGGGGTTTGAGCAATGACGCAGCAGCTCAGAGGGGACTTGCCTCGTCCTCCCATGTTACAGAAAAATCTGAAAAGAAAACAAACAACGCAGGGATACCGACCAAGGCCCAAAATGTTACACAACTGTTTCTCTACGCCCCATGTTTGCGCAGTTAGTTCAAACTGGAGCCTATGTGTTTGTCAGAGATCTCATTGTGAATAACCTTGAATGGTAAGCATTGCCATTTAGATTTATGTTCTTACAATCCACCTTGAGAAGACCTGGATTATTACAATCTTCCATGGATATTTCTTTAGGAACATAATTTAAGGAGAGAAGAAGATACATGTTGAACCGCAGATGCATAAATCTATCCGCTTTGATCCTATCTCAACCTTTTTATTACTTAATTAAGGGAATCAAAAATAAGAACTCCCACCGTTTTTGGTTTGTAGAACAACAAACCTATGTCATATAATTGGATGCATGTTTTTGAGTTTTAATAATAAATCAGAAAAGGCAGATCATGTTGCATCTCTTCCATTTTTGGTTAGATTCAAAAGGGCTACTGGTATGGTTTTTGTCTCTTTTATTTCTTAAAATCCATAGAAAAAAAACCCATTGGATGCAGGAGGTCAGATTTGAAAGAAAAGCAAAAATCTATATTAGCCACAAAAGTTGGTGGCCAATATTTTGGTTCTTCTGATTTTTGTTCCTGCCCCCCTAAAAGAAGACAGTATCATTTTAGATTTTTGATTATTACTCCTCCTGTGTCCTCCCAGCCCTTTAGATATAAATTTATGACCTCATTGTACAATCTCCTACAAATCCAACAAAATCATAAAGTAAAAAAGTAAGGACTAGATTTATTTCAATGTCAATTTCAAACGATTTCTTTTGACTACAACCATTTTTCTAATGATATAAAAACTAAAAACAGGAGCAGCAGACAAAATAATGAACCTTTTGCTTAGATTCATAATACAGCCAAGACTTTAAAAGCCTTTAAAGAAAATTTACTTTATTTATAAATACAATAATGCTTCAAATTATCAGTATTTTACAGCTTTTTTAAGTGTGCCACCAAAAATCCAATGTCACAGAAGACTTTTGTCATTTCTTGAAAACCTTTAGCAGATAACTACAAAATATTTTAGCCCAAGTTTTATTTGAGCGTTTTCCATCTTATCAACATTATAACCCTTCAGCTGTTCAAATTAGTTCCTTTAAATATAGTGCAGAAATGAACCAAGGCCAAAAAAAGAAATCTGGTAAATTTTAGTGCAAGTACATTTCAGTGTGTTCCTGCAAAATGTGACATTGGCCTTGCTGAAGCATCCAGACACAATAACCAGATAGTCTCTGTCTGATACCGGAGGCGTCACCCTCTAAATAATGCACGTTTACATTATTTATTCTTAATTTATTCATCCGATATACTTGAAATGTGGGGATTTTGCAACAGTTTGTCAAACCAAACATTGGCCATGAGTCTGAGACCGTCTCAGACTGTTTCCTAACTTTATTGGCAGACGGCTCCCTGGGGAGGTTGCCAGCAGTTATTGCTCCACACTCTCTTATTGGCAAGAGCTGTCACAAAAAGTGAAACAAACCTCTTAGTTCTCAATTGTGGACGTGTTTGTAGGTATGTATCCATCGACGAACACCACACCCGCCTCGCACCCTTCCAATCCCCGTGCCTGAGTCTACAGTGATCTGCTTTATTTCCCAACCACTTTGTTTCATTGACCAAGTGCAAGGCATTTGAAAATGGAAGCTAGTTTTAGCACCGTTTCTTGTAAATGTCATTGCAGTGATGTAACGTGATTTGAGAAGATTAATGTGTGTCAACTCGTGCTGAAGTATAGCCTCGATGGTTTTGATACGCATCTGTTTGCCAGCTTAACAGGCAACTCATTGTGTCCTAATTTCGTATTTCTGTTGCTCTCTTTCAGGTTAAAGACAGAAGTCCGAGAAAAGAAAGAAAAGTGAGTACCACAGCTCTCTCTGCATGGAGATTGGGAGGGGGAAATTCAGGTCTCATGTTGCTTTGCAAATGATCTCTCTCTTAATCTGTGTAACCTCACTCTACACTCTCAAGTGATGTACCAGTTAATTTTGCCTTCCTTTTGTGTGCGTATTGCAATGTTTTGTTAAATCCGACACAAAACACTCCATAGCAATAATTTACACTCAGTGGATACGACACATAGGATCATCAGGGATTAGCATGCTGTGTTCAGTTGATAAATGCTGAGAATGCTGACTAAATCAACAGGTGAATGACTGACTTGATGAGGCCATTGCCCCGCCAACACCTTTTCCTGACTTTTCTATCGCATTTTTTATAATCCTCCTCTCTAGCCTCAACCTGTTTACATCCCACTTAACTTCTGTTACTCCCGCTTCTAATTGCTCTGATATAGATAAGTGTTTTTTGAAGTGCTGTTAAGCTGTTTGGTTCATGGTCCGCCTTTAGTGATACTGCCTATCCCACGCCACACGAGTCGCTGCTCTAACGGTCATTAAGGCTCTTTAATCTCCCTCTTTGAGTACTTGTTAATATTTTTCCATTGTTTGGCTGTTGATGTCGGCCATATTTTGGTTTTTATGTCAGCCTGTCTGTCATATAGATAAGGCTCAGATTTAAGACCTTCTCTTTGACCTTGTCTCAACTGTTTACAAGTCTGTCATTGGTGGTGTGCTTCGACAAAGGGATGATCCTGGGGGTCATTCAACTTCTGCTTCTGACGCTTTCAGATGTTCTTTCTAGTTTTATCGCTGCCTGCTTAGCTTCTCCTGAGGTCCCAGAGTCTGTCAGGGTGAGTCATGCTGCTGAGGTTGTGAAACAAGTAAACTGTCAACGTCCAACTAGGAAAACAGACCTGGTTTCTGACATGTAAGAGGAAGCCTTTACATGTGCACACATCCTGTTTTGTGGATCGGTTAGCGACATATTTACCATCCTGTTCCACATCTGGTCCAACTGGAGGCTTCCGGACTGTTAATGTTACTAGGATGCAAAGTGTTTCCTTGAAAAATGTAAACTAAATGTGTGGTTTTGCTAGCAGAAGTGCTTGTGGAATATTGATACTAGCCTTGCTTTGTTTTGCCGGTCGGCGCTCTACTTTGTTCTAGAAGAAAGTTCACCACAGTCATTGGATGTGATTACATTAGACATCCACGGCCCTCAGAGGAATATGCCTGGCTTTTGTGAACTCTTACTTTTCCTCTAATGTCTCAGTGAGTCTAATGGTCGCCGTCCATTGTGAAATATTTGATGAAAGAGATGAAATCTGGGACACATATTCATGAGCTGCAGAAGACGCGTTGTAATGAATCAATTCCTCAACCTCTTATGAAAGGTTCTCATGAACAAAAATTGCTTTGATTGATGATCAACCAACATTCCAGTGAGGCCTCCGTAACACCAATTACCAACTGTTTGAGTGCTAACTACAAGGCTAAACTTGTTGAATAGAAAGCTGCCAAACATTACCATGCTAATACTGTCACGTAGCAAATTCTCACTGTGCCGTGAGCATGGCTTCACGTCTTTGCGGCTGGTGCTAAGTTTCCCTTTGAATAAGGCCTACATTGCCAATCTGTTTGGGGTTAATAAGCAGAATCAGAGATGAAAAAAATGCATAAATAAAAAAAAAAAATTGTTCTGTTTGAATGAAGTAATATGATGGCAGATGTCCAAGGATAGCAATAATCAGCTTTCACCTGTGCATCAAACATTTTACTGAATTGCAGTTCATTCTCCTCATAAAAACACACACTATTGAGAACAAAGATATTTGTATATTTGTTTCAATGCTTTGAAAGATAAAACTATGGAGCTTGATTAGATTTTTTTCCAAGTTTGGATAAGTATAAAAAATTTAAGATGACATACGGACAAAAGTATGAGTTTCCTGATTTGTTTTAGATGAATAATCTGAATTTGAGAAATGCAGAGACTTCTTGGATGGGCTTTTATTTAGATGATAACATTTCTTTTTGGCAAACCAAATGTCAAAAACTGATCTTAAAATCTAGAACACAACTTTGGAATAGGACATTTGTGGGAATCCTTAAAGAGAAATAATCTCTAGGCAGCCCTCCATGCATCACAAATTAAGCTAGCACTGTGAAAGGAAAGACCTTGTAATTCATAGGGACATCATGCAAATAAAAAATAAAAAATTTGTAGTCTCTCTCACGCGGTAACAAATTTCTCGTCTCTTGCCGAGAAGCATAGGCCTTAAATCACCCAGCTATCTGGCTGCTATCTGACTGTAATCGATACATCACTCTTTCAAACTGCTAAATTGACTCGTTTCGACAAAAGTCAGGTGAAACAGAACTTTGACTGAATGTTTTTGTTTGGCTGGATTTAGATGGAACATACATACAAATACTATCAACAATCGATTATTTTTTTTGGCTAAACAAAGACAAGAAATATAAACTAAACAGCCACACAAAAAACGTCCATGGATTCCAAATATTTGGAGGGCTGTGGGTTCATATCCTGATGTGGAAACTTGGTGGCAAAATCTCCCTTGCAGAAACAGAGTTAATGTTTTCCTTTTGCACTTTAGAACTATAAAGTCTTTAACATGTCTGCCGTGATTTACAATAGCACGAGAACACGAAATTTTGTCTAACTGCAGCCTGCACTTGTGAAACACAAGGGGCCGAGTGCGTAAAACTGTGTAGATACTCAATAAAATCTTTTTATGAACACATTTGTAATATCTGCCTTGCATTCCAATCTTGACCCATGAGTGAATACAGATATATATAGCATTGTGAGTCATTTGCATATAAAAAGCTCTGTTAGCATCACCTCATTAGATATATCAATGAACACAACTGCAAAGAAAAAGCACAAAGCTAGTGAATTTGAAGCTAAGACACCAAGAGGAAAAATAAATGCTTCTTTTCACTTTGTCAAATTTAAAAACACATGGTGTAATCAATATGTTGGGAAGATTTTCCCTCCACAATCTTCCTTTACAAGTTTTAGTACTTTGGGAAGAAAACCGTACTCATGATTGTTGTGCCCACACATCGTTTATGCATCCAGCCCCTTGTGTACGCTTGATAAGCACACTTCTGTTTGTTCTCATTGTGCTCCATTCTGAAACAAGTTGAATCGGCCCTAAAGAGTTGACCCAGATATGTTGAAAGATGCCGTTTTGGTGAAGTCCAAGCCTTTTGTCCTCGATTCATCCGGTAAATTTCCGCCCACGGCAAAGCCTCACAACCGTTAATTGGTTTCACTCTCTCCAGAGTCATTGTACCATTTTATAAGACCAATCGTCCTGGGGAAAAAAGGCCTTTGAAGCCAAGCTGGACAATGAAATAATTTTCTCACAGATAGTCCATTATATTTAAAAAAGGCAGGATGTGGCTGGATCTGGGTGTGTCTCTTGTTTTACCAATTTCAAGGAAAGCATGTTATCCACACTGGGATATGTCTTTCCTCTTATTAATACAAGCAGAAATTTCTCATTCAAATGGAATCATTTTCTTTTACCATCATACAAAAAATATCAATGTTGGCTATAGTTATCATCAGTTTAAGATGTAAGCGTACCAGTCCATCTTTATCGCCAGTCTCTCAGGCATTTCTTTGGGTTGTTGTCCTTTTTCTCTTGCAGAAAACCCCGGACAGGCAAAGGCAAAGGCCTAAAGAGAAAGCGAAAGAAAAACCGTGACAAAACAATTCACGATGCGTATGTCAGCTCCGCCTTCTCCACCTACCTGCACCTGAGTGTTGCGCTTCTCATAATTAAGCTAATTTGGGAGGAGCTCTTTTGCCCTTTTTAATTTTGTGCCATTTAATTCATCCGTCCGCCATACAAGTTAGCATGTCACTTCCATGTACTGTCCTAACTTTGTCTCGTCAGTCATGCTTTTCATAATTCTGAGACCACATATGTCTGAGCTGGCCTGTTTGCCGGGTATTGCTGCTAATGTGTTCTAGCAAAACCTTACACATAATACACACATGGAAGAGTTTGCCATATTCAACCTTGTAAAAATAAGCCATATAACCCATTTCACCATCTCCAAAAACACCAACTAATTTGTGCAGAAATATTTGCAAGTATGTCCCCACTCCACACCTTTATGACAAAGACTGGACCAATGATTGGGATCAGTTTCAGCAGCAGAAACTGGAGGATCAAACGCCTTGTCCGATAGTTGGCTTAAAATATGGATAGGGATGCTTAAGAAATCTGTAGTGAGCTGATTTGAAAAGAGTTGCTAGCTGTAGCACAGACCTTTTCCTACAACAGATCACAGATCCACCAGCATGGCTTTAGACTGCCTCATACTATTCTGTTATCTGTGCTGGGATCAGCGAGATTGTAATCATGGTCCTGTCCTCAGTGTTGAGTCTGTGTCGCTTTGCTGTGTCTCTTTGCCTCTCTCTGTTCTTTTCATCTTAAAAAACTGTTTTTGTTGTCCTGAGCCTAATGCTGGTACATTTGATGTAATGTGAAGATATGAATGATTGCTATCTATTGCCTTTATTTCCTTTTTTTTTCTTCCTTTGGTTTGTTTGACAAGTACAGTGTTTTTGTTTCCTTGTTGCCTACTTTTGTGTCTGAGATCGTTCAAGTAATTCAAATTTTATTCAAAAACTAACATAAAGATGACCTCATGTTTCTCCAGTGGAGATATTGTGAACATATTCTGTCTGTATGTTTGGTTGTTATTTGTATATTGATGTCAGTGGAATTTCTGAGCCTTATTCCGAAATGTAATTTAAACCTTTTCCGCTTCTGTTTTGAATCTCATGTCAATCTGTGAGAATCACAGTTTTCAGTTTTACTCAATAAAATGTAAACGTTCTTAATGGTGCACAAAACAGACCCTTGAGTATTCTTTATCAGAAGAGCGAGAGCAAGAAGTGTGCTGTCATTTACCTGCAGCTCAGTGCTGTTACGTGTCATTCTGCTGTGCATGAAGTGGTCTAGAGCTTCGCTCACTGCATGTCTAACCCAACTTTTTTGTGAGTGGTTCGATCAATGTGGAAGGGATGGGAGATCAGGTTTCATTTTTAAAGCTTGATTTTTTTATTTTTCTTTTCCTTTTGCTTGCTCTGTGGGAATCTCTGTGCAATACTACCAAAGTGTCACATGCAGGGATTCCTGGCAGTGGCCTGGAGGAGCAACTGGGGCATAAAAAAAGGGTTGACCTTAGGGCGACCTGTCACAGGTGGTAATAGTATCCTGTTATAATCTGCCTCTCCCTCTTCCTCCCCATCTCTGTCTTTGTTTCTGTCTGTCCAGTGTCTGTGAGCCATGTTGTGATAACTGCACAGAGAGGAGAAAGCGTTTGTTTGTGCAGGACCCTTCAACCTGCCGGTGCTCCTGCAAACACACAGTTGAATACTGTAAAGAACGCCAGCTAGAGCTCAACGAGAAGACCTGCAAGTAAGCGCTGCTGCTATAGCTGAAGTTAACTTTTGCAGATTGTCTTTAAACGGAACAAGAAGACATAGATGGCTTTTTTTTTTTTAAAATAACACAACTAACTAAACATTCAGCTGTGAAACTTATAGCAGCTACTGTAGTTGGCTTGTTACCCCTTGTTTCCATTGGACGCAGTTGCATTGTATTCTGGGTACTTTGTGCGATTCATCTTGCGATTTAATATCACGGCCAGAAATCACCTCAGAAAGAGAGCATAGCAGCTGTTGGACTGTGCACGTTGAATGAATTCAAGCTAAATATCACTTTTCTGCGCTTTGCGTCTCTCTGGAAGTTATGAAATAACTTTCCCCTTGCTTTCTACTTCTGAAACTCCTGCAGGGAATTTTAACAACCCATGATCTATGGCATTGTCAATGCTGTCATGTAATATCCAGTCAAAATTCGTAGCTAAGGCAAATATGAGAGGAAAACAGGAAAAAAATGCTCCACAGATGGGATTGTCCACATGTTGCATAATGAACCTGTTGATGGTCTGTATAGTTTGTTTTTTTTTGCATGGCAACTCTTCTTTAAAAGGGAGAACCAATATGGACGTATTGCACAATTTAAACTGAGATCCAGCTAAGACCCACGTAGGGTTTTGCAGATACGTTTGCATTTAGGAGAGCCAAGAGGGCCTCATACAAGAAGCTCATTGTTTGTCCAGTCCCACTTCGTTCCAGCCTGAGCAAAATACATTATGGGGCCCACATTCACATGTTGGCAGAGGGAGGTGGCCCCCCAACTGCTTAATCTCTCTTCATCCATGAAAGAAATCCTCAGCTGATTCCACCAATGTGGTGATGTTCCAGTATGGAAGAAAAGTTTATTTTAGTCGAAATGGTGTTTCCGACTTCTTGTTCAAGTCATTCAGGACACAGCAGCCTCCAAAGACTCGCCAACCCTGCGGAAAGTTTTGGTCAAAACAGAGACGTAGACTAGAGTGGATGCAACCGACACAGACATCAGAAATTCGTTGCAACTGCGCCTGGTGTTAACAAGGGGTTAGACTAACAAAGCAGTGGAGCATTGTACCTGTGTTGCATGTCATTTCCTTTTCTACATCTACACATTTCTCGTATCATCTTTATAGGTTTTCTCTCTTAAAGAGAGTAAAATTTTTGACTGGTATAGCTACAACCTTAAACCATATTACTGGGTAGTGGCAAATTCTGACCATGAAAAACTGTGGTGTAAATTTGGGACGGAGTGCTACAAATACTGAGAAAGTTTAAAAAACAATGTTTTTATTTATAAAAGACACTAAAAAACAGGAAACAAAAGTAGTTTCCTTTAATGCCTGCAATCCTTGCGAGCTTGTTCTACTCCTGGAGAGAATGATGTCGTAGTCACTGTTTGCTTGTGTCAAATGATGTGTTTGGAAAACGCGCACAAGAAATTAGATCTGCTCATGGTACATTAAACTTGTTTGCAATTGACTGAATTTGGTACTAAAGTTCTTAAAAATTATTTACCAGCCAAAGCATCAGAAACTCGAGAGATCTAGTTGAAATTAAATCTCACTTCGCCGGCTTGCATGGTAAACAAATTCCTTGTGCCTTAGGGGAATAGTTCATTTGACATTGTTGGTATGGTATTACAGTATATTCAGTTGGTAAATTATGGTTTTAGATTTAGATTGACAAGGAGCTTGACAAGTTGCTGAACTGTTAGCGTGTTGACTAGCTTTAATTTCTGTTCTTGGTCAGATTCTTTTTTGACTTATTATCTCCAGTGGTACAATATATTTATCCATTTTGTCACCATGAAGAAAATTAATATCACCATGTTGGTGTAAAGAAGGACACTTACTTATTTTATTTTTTTTCCAATATGGCAATGATGGGTCCTGGGACTTTTTTGAAGATAAAGACCAAATGCAAAATGCTAAACCACTGCTTAAAACCAAGCAATAGCTGCTCCAAGTGGCCAAATAAGTTGTCACAGCTGTGAGACATTTAATAGCACCAGGTGATGCAAGCTTGAGGCATCACTAACTTTTCACTTTCTGATTTTCACTTTCTGAATTCCATTTTTGTGCACAAGTGAGACGCTGTTGTAAATTCACTTGTCTTCCTGCTGTTATTCTTCAGCTATCTTCCCTTGGCTCTTAACTGTTTAACTGATGTTCTTTTTTTATCTTTTTGTTGTCTCTTCCTGTTTAGATGTGACAAGCCGAGAAGATGAGAGAGGTGCCAGCACCAGATGTACAAGATGAAGGAACATTTTAAAGATATTTCACAGCACAGCACTTTGACCTTTATACCCTAAGCTCTTTACTGTGGAAAGCATTCCCCCTGGACTGACAGAACAAAGAGAAAAACTGAAGTTTCCTCCCTCTGTATATCTGTGTGTATATAGATCATATTAAAAGATAAAAAAGTACAGATTTGATATGCTGCTACAGAAACAAATAACTAAACCCATCATTTGACTAAAAGCAAAGTAGCCGTCATGTGGTTTTGCATCTCTAACAGGCTTTCGATGCAGATGTGGTCTTATTGTTAATTCATTGTGCGAGATTACTTCACTGGATACGAGTCTACTGTGGTTGTACGTCAGTCATAACAAGCAAAACCTCTAGATATATTTAACTTCTAAAACGGCGGGTGAGACTGAAGAAGACATGGGTGTGCTTTGCTTTCTGAGATGTTGGTTGGACTTTCGTTGGCTGACATGTTTGGAGAAAACGGACGCGACAAATGGGACAGCGGAGGGAAAACTGTCTCTGCTCGAGAATGCTTCACTCTGAGGACTCCTGCAGGAGTCCTGTGGACTCTCACGTTGACAATGTTGCGCTCGGACGGGACTCTAGAATGATGGTGCCATATACTTTCAAAGGGATACTGGTTGTTGATATAGCATTTAATGTTTTGCGATGTGCTACAAGAAAACCACTGAAAATATCCTATATACTGTAGTTTGATTCCATTTGAAAACTGTGCCTGACACAATGTACTGAGAAATATTTTTGAGTGCTTTTTAAATTATTTCTTGTTTCCTTTTCAAAGAGGAGATTGTCAAAGTTGTTTTCTTTATGGAACACTACAAATTCATAGATTATACATCGCCTCTGTACTTGTACATAGTCAATATCCCTTTATGCCATCGTCCATTCTAGATAATTTATAATGTTATAGAGTATTTTTCAGTATTCAGTCGTGTACACATATTTAATTCGGTCTATTTATGTATGCTGTGTTATGTACTTGTAGCTGTCTTTTTTTCCATATGTGTAAGGTCACTGATGGTTATGCTCAGCATGGAGGCTCTCTGTTCTTTTCTATAAAACCAGTTTTTTTTTTAAAAAAATCAAAAATGATATGTTAACATTCCCTAAATGGATTATTTGTACTGCCTTACCAATGACATCTATATTTCAAGCCGTTGTCATCTAAGGGGGCAGGTGCCATGTAGAGTTTTAACTTTTATGAGTGTGTCTGGTATGAATGTGTGGTCGAATGAAAGTGTTCACCTGCCCGTAGGAGTTACTAAATTGTATTTAAGAAAGTAGCAAGCTTGTGTTTTGTTCATTGTGCAAAATGGAATTACTCTACTACAATAAACTACTGCTAGTAGCTAAGTATACACTACCATAGCACTACCGCAAATTTAAAATTGGATCTCCATTCTGACAGCCATCAGTCTTAGAGCCTCTATTATAAGATATTTTTGTGTCTTCTACACTTTTAACATGTTTTTTTGTGTCTATGTAAAACAGTAAAGCATATTTATTTTCAAATCATATTGTTTTTATATAAAATAAGGAAAAGGTTGCAGTGTTGTGAATGCTGTGTTTTCATGACAGTTAATTAGGCAACAGTTTGAGGATTTTATTTTCATAAAGTGCTACTTACGCAAAAACTTGGATTCTCTGTTGCAAATGTAATGTGGAAGAAGACGAACTAGAGAAAATAGATTCCTTCACCCTTTTAATGACCGACAGGCATTCAGCCATATGAATAAACACACACTTTGACAAAGTGTTCAGTAATTTAATCGGTTAAATCAAATGTAGTAAATTATTATGTAGTGCAATTTAGAGGAAAAAGACTGTTTTTAGATCATTTTACACCACTTTGTTGGTTGGTTCGGTTGCATTGTAACTCAAATAGCAACTGAAAGAGCAAATCCATGCATGTAGGCATCTAGACATGCTGAAGACAACTCAAGCCAAGCATCAGAGTGGAGAAGAAAGGGTATTTAAGCAACTCTGACTGTGGCATTGTTGTTGGTGCCAGAAAGGCTGGTCTGAGTATTTCAAAAACCATTGGTCTACTTGAATTTTCACATTCAGTCTTCCCTCAGCCTTACAGAGAATGCTTTGAAAAAGTGAAAACATCCAGTGAGCGACACTTGTGTGGAAGGAGCGACACTGTGCCTTGTTTTGTCACATCTGCAAAGAAAATTTGTAGGAGAGTACAAAACACTGGCAGTAGCTCAGATAACCAACCAGTACAACTCCCCTCCCCACAACACTTCGAACCTTCAAGCATATGTGCTACAGCAGCAAAAGACCACAACGGATGTCACTGCTGGTCGTTAAGAAGAGGAAACTGACATCCTGACTCACGGCTGGCTCAGCGAAATTGGATAGTAACAGATTTACAAGGCAACAATTGGGAAAAACATCGTCTCAACGTGTGTTGATTTAACCTGCGGCAAATACGTGGAGGGATCAATCGTGAAAGAATTGATTCTTTCAGCCTTGTACCAATGCTTGAGATTGTTGGTGGTGCAATGGTGTGGATAATATGTTCTGGGCACCTTTTGGGGCCCCTAGTACCAACTGTGTCATCTGTTTCTATTAACTGTCTCTATCACTTTATGGCCGCATTGTATCCATTATCCAGTGACTACTTTCAGCAGAATAATGCACCGTGTTACAAAGCTCAAATCATCCTAAGCAGAATCCTTAAACATGACAATGATTTCAATGCATTCCAACAGCTTCCATAAACAGCAGCTCACAGTCTGACTGCGGGTTGTGGTGCCACGAAGTGTGGTAGTGAAGATGGAAGTAGGACCCAAAATGCTGAGAAGGTTGTGAGTGAAGGGGAATAATTTTATGAAAAATGATAAAACACGAACTTGAAGGACAGGTGGATAAAATCAGGGCCTGCAGCTGTGAGGGGAGAGCAGAAGGCAGGCTGAGGGAGGCAAAAGGAGAGAGTATCAGGGCCTGGGAAGCAAATCTAATCATTGCAAAAACTACTTAAGCACAAGAAAGGAATAATAAAAATGATCTAAATAAACTAAGAATGAACTAAAGTAAAATAAGACACAAGACTGATCCAATCAAAATAAAGAATAATTAGAGCAAAACATAGATAACAAATGAACAAAACTATAAGCCTAGAAAAAAAACACACCCAAGATCCTGACATGTAGGGGAATAAACAACCTCATGGATGTGCAGCTGAAAATTTCGCAATAACTATTTGATGCAGTTCTGTCAACATGGACCAAAATACCTTGTTGAATCTATACCACAAAGATTTAAAGGAGATCTGAAGGTAGAAGGAGATCCAATCCAGTACTAGTAAGGTGTACCTAAAAAATGTCCTGTAAGTCTAGAAAACTGTAACTCATAAAGAGCTGAAAAAAGCAGAGCTCTCTGTCTTTGAGGGAAGTTCTGCCCTGCATCTCCAGAGCCGGAACTGTTTGCTTTTATGGTGAAAAGCATCTTTAATCTGGAACAAACTTTCAAAAATCTGCAAAACAGCTGAAACACAAAGTTCCTTTAAATCAAGGCTTAAAACTCACCTGTTTAAAGTTGTCTTTAATTAATAATAACTGGAACACTGGTCAAAATATTTGATGTATATATGCTTGATGATTTTGATGATGGCATGGCACAAAATTGTTTCACAATTGGCTACTGCATTATGTTTTTATGGTGTAAAGCATCTTGAATTGCCTTGTTGCTGCAATGTGCTATAAATAAACTTTACTTAATTGGCTTAAGTTTTAATATTCTCCTTCTAGATGCATACTGTTCAGAGACATAGCAGATTAGCATTTAACAACAAGGATTTTAAAACATTTTAAAACTTCTGACTCCTAATCCTAAAACTGCTGCACTACAACAATCGTGTCATATCAAGACTCTGTTCAGTTTTAATGCTTCTTTGTCCATAGACCACAAAATTCTATGATCTGCTAAACTCAACATATTTAAAAATTCCCAGAATTAGGTTTCTGAAAGTCAGATTTTCTGGGTTTCCAGTCAGAAATGCAGCAAGAAAATTTCTTAAAATTTGAAATTTCATAGAGAATGGTAGACATCACAAAGCAGTCCCAGGTTTTGTCTCTTATGGATGTCAGGCATATAAAACATAATCAAAGTTGCAAGTACTGTATAAACTATTCATTGGCACTCTTGTCAATTTGAGCCTTATTAAAACAACATATGTGACTATTTTATAAGCAGCATATGATTTAGCACATCAGGGTTTTGTAGTAATTTTAGCAAAAATCTATTATATATTCTCATCCCGGAGGACACACAAACCACGGCGAAAGGGTTTAAATAAAGCACTGGCTTCTTAAAAAGAATAAACAAAAAAACAGTTCAGTTTCTCTTCTAGGGCTTAAGCCTAACCTTTGTCGCTGCAGTTAATACAGAAATGTTTGGTAAATCAACCATGTTGCTCCCGTTGCAGAACTGATGTAACAGGTTGTGGTTGTTGGATAATGATTATTTCCAGGAGGATTAACTCTGACAAAGTAAAATATTTCCTTGTACTGTCTTGTAATGCTTTATATTGCTCTAAGCCTTACTTCTCACTGAGCAATGACGTAAACTAGCTAACAAGATCCCATTTCCGTCTCTTCACACTGCCTGACGCAACATCGTGTCTCATTTGCAACACTCACTGAAGTTATTCAACATCAAACAGAGTTTGAATGACAACTGTGAAACATTCAAAATGTGCGGTTGATCATCTGCCAGTGTTTCTCACAACTACCAGATTAGTGCGGTTGAATCGTCCCCCTTCAGACATATTCATATCTACTCATTCAAGTGTGTTAAGCCAGATGATACTCCTCGTTTGACTGCCTATTTGCATTGCCAGAGATTTTCCAGGAAGGCCTTTTTTGAGAATTCAAACCTATTGCATGGAAATTAGATTCTGGGATTTTTTTAAAAATAGGCTTTTCTTAAGTCCCTCTTATAAAAGATGGAATTTATTTCTCGCTTTCTATTTTACCAGCTACCTATTTAACCGAAACCTTTTGTTAAAAACAAAAGAACACGAGCAAACTTGTCTGCTTCGAATGAAACATCAACATGTCTCCTGACTTCACTTAATCCGGCAATTGTTAGACAAAGAGCAGTTATAGCAAACCACTTGCGAATTAACACTTGAGCAGTTGCTGATCTTTAGGCGCCTGCACCAAATCTGACCCCTGTGACCATAGATTAGGTGAAGGTTTTGGAGTCTTTGGCAGTATTTTCTCCCCCTCTTACACACGTTCATTGCCATTTTCTGCTGGATTAGTTTCTGGTTCAAGCTAATGCTCCCAATGCAAAATCTCCTCTCTCTCTCTTTTTCTCATGCTCTTTATGTGCATACCTTAATATAAAGAACACCTTGTGATCCTTGCATGTAATTGAGGGGCCCAGCTCCCCTGGGTAAAACACCTCAAAGAATGTCATAAACCATGTAATCAGTGATTTACCAAGAAACTAGAATGTAGCATGACCTGTCTTGTTTGATTGATGAACTTTATGAATTTAGCATGAATCGTGTACCACACCTCTTGTCCAATGACTACTGGAAATAGAAAATGACTTTCTCTTTAAATAATTTAAAATGCTTAGTTGGCAAAGGTTTAGTCCTATAGAAAGAGAGAGAGAGAACCCTCTGATTGGTTAGCCATAATGTGCAAGTGTACAAAAATGAGACAGGAGTGACAACAAAACACATCACACAGCATTCCTTATTTGTTGTCTGTTTTATGAAAATGTTTCATGTCAGTTATCAATATATTTTTGCATTTCCTTGTCTAGATAACCTTCACATTGCTATGGTGAGGAAGAGTCATAACAGAGCTCATTCAAGCTGTATGAGAATACTATTTGTTACATCACAGTATTTGTTATGGTATTTAGTAAATTTGAGTAGTTGTTTTACAGCCATTCTAGAGTTTTAATTTTGATTTACTTAGTTTCACAGTATGTTTTACTTCACCTACTGTTTTATCTTGAAACGGTTTCCTTACTGAACTGTGACTGAACTGTGACAACCACCTGCTGGTGAGTTGGATCCAAAGGTTGGGAGGGGACACACCCAGAAAACCAAAATGACTGGTACTTCAAATTCAATTTGAAAATACTTAATTGATCCCAAAAGGAAACTAAACGAGGTAAGAGTGTATTTGGGATGGCTGGGAGAGGACCCAGAGTGGAAGAGCTTCAACTCTCACCTCAGGAGGAGCTTCTCACCTTCCAAGGTGCGTTGGGGAAATCCAGTCTGAACATTCTCCATTAGCTGTAGCTCAGAGAGGCTGCAGCCTGAGGGCAAATCATAAGAAAAGCTAGACAAACCTGTTAGTGGAAGGTAGTTGTGATTGAAACTGGGTTGAAGAGGGGACAGCAGAACTAGATTGAGGATGTTGTCAGGTGGTAGAATAGAATAGAAAATACTTTATTGATCCCCAAGGGAAACATGCTTACTAGTTGACAAGCTACTCCATCCAAGTTGCTAAATATTAATAATGCAAATATAGCAGTAAGAGATTTTTATAAGATCCTCATGTACCTAAGAGTGATGTAAGTAATTCAATATGACTGAATATAACTGAGTGAATGAATAAATAAATAAATAAATAAATAAGAAAGAGCAAGCGTACTTTCTTTTCGGAATCCAGTCTACTGCACAGGAAGCATGTGACATCTGTCGATAAAAAGTTCCCTCTTGTCACCAAGAAATCCCTGTTCTTAAGGCAAGAATCGAAACATCTGCAAGTGGATGAAATCAGTTCCTCTGCAGGTTGGCTGGATTCCATCTTAGATAGGGGGCAAGGAGCTCTGTCATCTGGAGTGAGCTTGGTGTGAATTCACATCACTGGGTACGGTTGAGTTGAGGTGCTATGACACCTTCCAGCAGATGTTTTCAGGGCACATGCAATTGGACAGAGACCCTAAGGCAGACCCCAAACACATGGTAGGAACTATATTTGCCTTTTGGCATTGGAACATATCGTGGAAAATTAATGTACTTAGTCAGTTGTTCTTACATAGACCTCCGGAGTGTCATATAACAGCAGGGAAGAGGTCCTTGATGCTCGAGACTAAGTGTTACTTTCCTGACTCAGAACTTATAGGCATCAAAGCTGTCCTCTTCATAACATAACCCCATTTCCTTTAGAATTTACAAATGACAAGACCATCTGTGTTGGGCTCCACAGAATCCTTGCTGTATTGCATAACAATCAAAGATTCACACCTACAGTTCAATCAAGCCCCGTACCTATTAAAGGTAGCCAGAATCCACTGTTAGTCAGAGCAGACTTGACAGACTCCTTTGTTCTGTCGTTGCAAGGTTTAAAGTCTTAATCTTACTTTTTATCATCCAGACTCTTGTTAAGGTAATTTTTCTCAAACATCTAGGAATCCCTAGATGTAGGGTTAGGGTTAGGGTTAGGGAATCCAACAATGACCTGGAAGGTCTTGCTGGTGGGGAATATGTCTGAGTTTCTCTCCTGTCTGATTAACCAGTCTTATTGGTTGATACAATAGCATCCAGAGTAGATAATTCAAACCCTATAAAGTGCAGGATGTCATTTAAGACTTTGATTAATCGTACAAGGCTTTACAATTGCTAGTTGTTTATGTTAGTTGCCGTTGTTTTTGTTATTTTGATTAGGTCTCTTTTCACTATTTTTGTTAATTCTCTTGACCTTGCTTGTGTTATGTCTGTATGCTAACTTAAGTGATTATGTGACATAAGTCACAATGTCCAATTGAAGGGTATTATTTCTGGCCGGACAAATCCAGACACATGCTGAAAGTGTTGCTCTTTCTGTGTCTTACAGAGACATGGCATAAAAATAAGAAAACAACGGATTGTGTTCAAAAATGACCCTGGAGGGAATCAGGTGTGACTGTGAGAAACGAAAGAGACAAGAAGTAGGACAATAGAGACAGGTGGGACTGAAGCCCTGCCAGCAAAGGCTACGTGCTTAAAAGCAGGTAAATCACTACATGCTGCAGCACTAAAGCGAGATAAATCACAAGTCTGCAAAAAACCCCTCCCTGAGGTGTGTTGTCGGGTCAGAATGTGCACACTCACACGTACTACATCTTTAAGGCCTCCAATCTATATTTGCCCACGTTTTATGGCTGATTGTGATGCCAGAAAGATATTCTACATAAGTCATGTGGTAAGCAACAGGGGAGAGGATGAGAGAGAGACGGGGAGGGGGGGAAAGGGAATAAGACTAAAATCAGTTTAAAGAGGGATCATTGGAGCAGAGTGCAGAAGAGACTAATTGAGGTGAAGGGGGAGCAGAAAAGAGGATATATGTGGTGCAGAGGGGATCATGACTAAGAAAGGAATGAGACAACTGGCCAAGACAAAGAAGAATTTTACTGATGTTGTTCATTCGCATTTGTGTTTGCATGCTAAAAATGGAAACCGATATGAACATGTAACATTCGTTCCTTCTAAATGTCCCCATAAAAACATATTCCACTGTTTTCTTTCATCTTATTTACAGGAACTTGCAAGTGTTTCATATTTTATCACTTTACAACTACAGAATTCAATGCATTTTACTGGGCTTTTATGAGATACCAACATAAGGTGGCGCATAATTCTGAAGTGAAAGAAAAAGCTTAGGTCGTTTTCAATTTTGCTTACAAATTAAAATCCGCAAAGTATGGTGCTTGTTGACCACCTGGAATATGTGTAACTTAATGTCAGTTTGAGACATTGGCAGGAAAAAAAATATTTTTTTAAATAAAAAGATAGTGATGGGAAGTCCTATATGTTTTTACACAAAACATGTAGGGGACACAGCAAATATGATTTAATCTAGTCGGATGGGAAAGCATAATACTAAATTGTGTGGAGAAAACTAACACTGTAAATCAAGCAGAACACCACAGTAAAGCATGGTGTTAGCAGCATCATGCTGTGGGGATGCTTTTCTTCAACAGAGTCAGAGCGAAGACGAATGGAGCTAAATATGAGAATCTCTGACTTGGACATTGGCGTTTGACCTTACGTTTTGCAAAAAAAAGTATGATCATAAATTTTCATTTTCAGATGCTCGACATTAGTAGAGACTCCAAACGGCTTGTAGCTGTAACTACAAAGAAAGTGTCAACTCGGGGGGCTGAATAAAACCACATGTCTGACTTTGCAGATTTCACTTTCACAGTTTTAAAGTACTTTGTGTTTGTCTGTCACGTACAATTCTGATCAATTTTATGAAGTTTGTGCTTGTATAGTGACAAAATGAAAAAGCCCTGAGGAAGTAGGACCACCGTTTCAAGACACTGCTGTGCTGCAAGGGGTCATACTGGCCAGTTGTAGTTTGTTTGCCTGGCTCCGCTGCACCCACTCAACCCTCACATGGGTGTAGTCCAGATTACCCTCATTACCACAGCATTACTACTCACTAGGCATATTCATGATCACAACAGTGCTTCTGTGCATGTCCCTGCATTTATTTAGATATGTACAGATGCAGATAGATATCGATTAACTGGAAACTGTTACTCTTTATTCTACACTCCGTCCCTCCACTGATGATGGTACATTTTAGGATGATTTGGGGGTTTTTTAAGAGTCAAATGGTCAGTTTTCAAGATAGAAGAATCTGTTGTGTTAAACTAATTAAACTAATGGCATGATAAATCTTGTATAAAATAAAAATTTCTACTTATGCTCGCAGGTAAAACGAGAGAAAACTCAACTTGAATCTTTTTTTATTTTTCTAAATTTGAACCATGGTGTCATTTGGTGCCAAGAATACTGATGAGATTCTACCAGTGGCTCTGTGCTGCGAGAGCATAGCGCTGTGAGCAAGTGATGTGAGCTTATGGACTTACTGCAGATCAGGTAGAAATGAGCTGGATTTGCGTGTTCTTGTATTAAGAGAGGCCTGGCCTTGTTAGAGAATCCACAAAGGCTCAGTGTTAAATTAAAGAAAAAAACTGGCAGAACCTCACAAGCTCTTGATCAACCCCAAACCACTCAAGAAAAAAAGAAAGAAAGAAAGAAACAGGCAAGGGAACCAACTTGAAAAAGAATGACATTTCAGATTAGTATTTATTCTCCAAAATGATATCGGTAATTAGACGAACAGTGATGCTGGGGAATTAGGGGCTTTTTTCTTTGTTGGAGGTGGATAAAAGACAGTTCTCACAGTGAAACCTGATTCTTGGAATCCCAAAGTCCAAAAAGGGACTTTTGACTGAATCCCTTTTGCACCGGCATCCCTGCAAGTTACTGTTTGACTTCTTATCTGCCTTTCTTCACTGTTTGTTTATTATATTGTAAAACAGCCTTTAAAGCCATTTATGGAAGACAACATTGATCCTCTCGTCGAGCGTCTCGAGTTAACCAAAGTGTGTTTTTGCTTAGATTCTTACAGCAAAAATTATGGCATGATTTGCAAGATGTATGAAGTCTATTAATCTCATTTTCATCTGAACCTTTAAAATAAGTTTTTGTCTGATTCTTTTTTTAACAGCAAAAAAGTATGTTTCTGCTTAAACCCCCAGCTCCTTACTGGAAGGCCCTGCACTGTATAAACATCTCTTTTTACCATGCACACTGTAAACCCACATTCTTTCCCTTATCTTTATTTAGCAACAAGCTTCACTAAGCGTAGCCTGCTGTGGTGTAAAAAAGATAGACATTTAATTCAGGTATTTTCCAGGTCTGGATGTGTAACAATAAAATACAAGGAAAAGTTCATCTCAGTAAATTGCAATATGTTCCTGTGATGCCTCTCTGTTTGATGAAAAGTACTTTATGAAAATAACTTTACAGCAGGTGTCATGCAGGCGTTTCATTAAGCTTACATTTGTGCCCAGAAGTCTTTTATCATTGGTCTGATGTAATATTCTAATCTTAAAGGCAAGGACAAACTCCTGCAACGGATCTGGAGTGGCAAATGTATGGAGTCTGTCCAGAACCTTCATGATGTGGGATGTCAGGATATCAGGTCAATAGTTGTTGATGCCTGATGGGTGAGTCTTCTTTGTTAATGGTAAATCAAGAAAAGGATAATGAACTCTGGGAATTTAAAAAGTGTAGAATTTGAACTAGAAACATGCATAACCCTCTGGGTGTCTATCACAAAGCAGAAAGGTTCTGCAATACAATTTTAAGTAGTCTATTGAGCTTTCCAAACTTAATAAATCTTAAGAAAAACAGTTTTGGGCAGAAGCCAAACAAAAGGCAAGGAGGGAGTTTTTAAGATTTCTGTCAATGATCAACAGTGGGAAACTGAGATCACCGTAAAATAAGCTGGAAGAGCCAGGAGAAACCGACATAGCAGGAATTTCAGGAATATGCACGAGTATCACCATGACATGACTGCTGAGAAAGCGGCAAAAGTCAAAAAGGAGTGGCAGCTCTAGGGAAAAATAGATTGTGTAATTCTGAATATTATATTACAAGATAAACTGAATATCCTGAGAACTGAGGTCTTCAACTGCAAGTTTCCATCCTTACTGACAAGAGATGTTCTTTCCTGCTAACTCTGGAAGTGACTATCAGCTCAGTTGGAGACAGATCACAAACGTCGCTCAACTGTCATGTTTTCTCTCCATTTCTACAGAAATAAACAACATTTAAATGAGTTACACATCCAACAAACTTTCTACATTCTTTGCAGATTGCATCCATAAATATCAGCACATTGTCGTGAAAACTGGTATAGAGTGGTGAGATCTTTCCAGGTATACGCAGAAAACAGACCAAAAAGGCCTGGGAGACATAAGTAATCTTGAATTTTAATTTACTGACTGATTATAAAAAATGTATTCTTGTATTTTGTTTTATTAATGATTATAAAGTAAGGATTCTTGTATTTTGATTTACTGATGATTATACAAAGAGTTGATGTAATGAAAAGCAGATCAAGAAAATTGGAAATCAAAGAAGAAAGTGCTAATTTTCATTTAGAATAAGCACATGCTAGCAGCGGCCACGACGGAGAAATGTTTTCAAACTCATACCCCCTCATCATGGAAACAACACGAAGAGGTTCATATGATGCAGCTTTTAAGTTGAGGGCTATCGATCTGGGACTGGCATTGATAGCCACTCCACGTAAGCTCAGTGTGAACGGATCCATGGTTCGAGGTTGGAGAGCGTCCTTATTAGCAGATTTATTAAAAAGGAAAAACCGAGAGCAGCGGAGATATCAGCGTCTTATATATGTGCGTTTCCATTTTTATTTTTATTTTTTTAACTTTGTAGGTGCGGCTTACAGTAAGGTGCACTCTATTGTCCAGAAAATACGGCATTTGCTTTCATACATCTGCTATAGCTACAGTTACACAGTAACACTGCCACATCACTTGGACATGTGTTTCAGCTGAAGTCATTCAGCCAAAGTTGATCCTTCTAGTGTGTCAACCCTAACCTCCTTCTTATGTTTTGTTAGTGAGTGACTCACTCATCTCTGTCCCACAGGGAAATCATGGGACACTTTTACCCCCCTCTGATGGACCACAACAAACTTTGACCAGGACGTTTTACTGGCATCAGCTTCTCAGGACAACAAACAGGCTGCTGATGGGATCTTTGACTTTTCCCATAATAAACCAAAATTTGATGCCTCACACGCTGGATAATATTTCACCGTAACTTCAAACCCAGCATTACGCTGCCCGAGGCTGTAAGATTATTGAGGTGATTTTTTTGGAAAATGTATACTGTGTATAAAAGGAGAGGGACTGTGGCTGGGTTTACAGAGAAGACCATATAAATAAAGCATGTTATTGAAATTTAGATGAGTTATTACAAACAAATAGCACGCCTTGGATGTAAATATGCATAGCCAAGTTTTGATATCATACAGCGGTAGTTTTTGTGCACATTTGTATTTGTACATTTTTGGTTGAATGTGTTAAATTTCAATTTCACAACCTTAAAAAAGCAAAATAGCAAATTTTTAAAATCATTTTATTATCATTAAGGACGAATATGATAGTACTTTATTCTAGATCATGCACTGTGTGTGAAAAAAAAATCCAACTAAATTAATAGAGGTTTGTGGCTCTTTGCTTTTTATTTGTTTTCCACCATTTCTGCTGTATTGTGTATAATTGAACTGAAACACTGTGTAAAATAAAAAAAAACACACATACTTCCATCCACATTATGGCTGCCAGGAAGGAAGCATAGTCCAGTTTACTGAACAAAACCGTAAATTTTTTTGTTATTTCTTTTTCATGTCATTCATTGCTTAATGATTAAGAATCCTGAGGATGATGGAATATTAAATTAAATTAAATGTACACATTTTCAGAGATGGTCATGACCAATTCAAATGTAAATAAAATTAAATTAATGATTATTACTAATAGATTTGCAAGACTGAGCTGCAACAAATCATATTATGATAGCGTCAGGAAAAAGAGCTCCAGTTTGAACCTGATTGGTTTATGACTTAATCTGATTTACTGTGTTTCTTCTGTTAAATGCTTGAAATTAAAGACATTTAGTCTTTATATACTCAACGGCATTGGCTGATATAACCCTTAAGGACAACATCTGGATTACAGCAACGCTTAGGGTACAAGAGTTATCCATAATTAAAAGCTGGTTTTGAAACTCTGTAACTGAGACAGTGAAAAGTCCCCCGCCGCTGAGCAATGTCTTATTGCTTTATCGTTCACAAACTGGAGCTAATTGGTCGTGGCTAATTGCTGCTAACATGTAGCTCAGAAAACGTGGTATCCTGGAGCCGGAGATATTTCAGAGAGATCAGCAGTCTGAGGGGGGGGGGCCTCTAAATGGTGATCTTAAAACATTCCCAGCAGGTTTCCGGTGAAATCGGCCCCTTTTCTGACCAGTTAAATCATTAACGTGATTATTTTCACGTCACTGAGGCCTCAAATTGTATGTCAAAACACAAAGAAAACGTTGACATGCCATGTTTAGGTTATTAACTTGTCAGAAGGAGGCAGGGTTCAGGTTAATGCTTAAATATATTTGGTGCAAATCTCTAATTTTAGCATGACCCCAATAGTCAGTAATCTGAAGCCTGTGTGTGTCAGTGTATATTAAACTTCAGTGGTGGTCTTCCATATTGAACTTCCAGTGCATGCACGAGTATTACAAAACTTTCATAAACACTTTGCAGAGCATATATTACACTCATGTTGCTGTACTTTAATTACAAACACCTTAGTTTAGATGCTAACTGACACCAAAAGCTCCTGATTTAACTCATAATATGTGACCTTATCGCATTAGGTGTCCTGTTGTGGTCTGTACTGTATTACTATTGCCTATATATTACTCCAGGCTAATATCCTAACTCCTAAGTGGATTAGGTGTAATCTCCTTACTGTACGCCTACTGTTCACGTACACGTATTGATGGCTGCTTCCAAATCCGGTCAGGAAAACTTTCACCCGGAGCTGCTCTGACCTGCCAGGTTTCACCGCGGCGCCAAATGGCCCTCTTCAACATCACAATATAAAGTGCTGCTTCACAAAAAACCCACGGTCACAGCACTTCTCAGGAGAGGCAACATGACAGACGCAACCCGAAGGGGAAACCATGGATCACAAGGCAGCCATATCGCATGTCCAACAGTTGGGGCTGCATCACAGAGCGAGCTGTTGCATCACAGCAGCCGACTCACATTAACCCATCATTACAGTACATCTGTTTTGGTAGTTAACTGGACACATGGGCCGCATTCAAGCCACTCCTCCACTTCACACGTACTGACAACTCGGTAGACAGAAATACATGTCCCTATGAGGAAAGAAAACAGCAAAAAATAAAAAATATTTGTAATACCTGTTATGTACAGATGAATGTACATCAGCGGTGTAAAGATTGCCCAAAGCTCACAAGACGAGACGAGACACAACGAGGCAACATTGTAATATTACTTTCAACTATACTTCATAGATCAAGCTTGTGGTGCAAAAAGGCCTTCATTCTGCATGTTTATAGATTTTGCAGAAAACTCCAAATCTACGGGTGAAATTGACATCTTTCTTCTTCTGATTTTTTTCCTCTTCCGTCCTTAGGACAGTGTTTCAACTCTGAATGATCTGCAACACAACAAATACTACTTCCCAGTTGCTACTCATAGGGTGTGATGTGATTGCGATGTAGCGCAACGTGGCTATCGGTCCTTTAGCAATGCAATCTGCTTCCTTCAGCGTCTGAGAAACTTGCTCTCCTTGCATATTGTTTGTCTCTTGTTTGTACTGGAAACCCAAAATGCTGCCAAACAAATGATTTCAGAGTAGTTGGGGCGTCCTTTATTCCAACATCATCGGGTGGTGCCATGGCTGGTGTTTTCAAGACAGCAACCACCTCAAACAGAAATATTGCAATGTTTCAATATTGCAGGATCTTGAACGGTGAGATCCTGGTTCACCGATGTACACCAAAGAGGGGAAGAACTTAGATGTTTTGAATGCTAATGTTTTTCTGAGTCAGTTCTTTTTAGCATAAGCTTTTGTTGCAATTACAGCTCTAGGCCTTTTGTGGTTTTATCGAGTAGCTTTTCATAACTACTGATTTGCTCCTGTCCTTGTTCTTCTGCAAGACATCTCAAACTCAATCAGACTACATTTTGAGAATAACTTTCTGGTCTTCCAACAGATTTTCACTTAGATCTGAATTTCAGCTGGTCCATTCTAGCACATGAATATGCTTCGATCAGTTCCTATTCCTTTGAAACTCTGGCTCTATCTATAGGGTTGCAGTCCTGCTAGAAAGTATCCTTTCCAGTTTTTAATTGTTTCCTAGCCTCTAACAGGTTTTCTTCCAAGGATTAGCCTGTAAATAGCTCTATCCATCTTACCATAAGCTCTGATCAGCCTCCTTGTTCATGCTAAAGAAAAGCATCTTCACCTCATTATGTCAGGATACTTTTCACAAGGTGGATGGAGTGCTGACTATGGCATGCATTATACAGCATTTGCACTCACAGAAACAAATATATTTTGTAAAATACGTTTCCCAACATCAGGATTCTGCTGCATAGTAGTGAAAGCATGGAATATTGTTTTGTAACCTAGGTCTGCCTTAAGCGTCTCTGCAACATTTCCCCTGACCTCTCAGATATTTCCTTGGTCTTCAAAGCAAACATTTTTACTAATGTCTTAACCAAACATCTGAGATAGTCAAAGCAGCTATAATCATGTTTCACTTACAAGTAGATTCTGATTAAGTGACTTCTGATGGCAAGTTACAATGGATTTTATTTGGGGAGGATTAATAAAAATGCATGTTTCAAGCTAGTCAGATCTTTTTTTAAAATCCTGTAATTATGCTTCCATTTCACAATTATTCGACTCTTTGTCTCCGTCTAACATATACAATTAAAAAAATACCTTTATGCTTCTGTAACATGACAAAATAGAAAACATTTTAAAAAGTACTATTTTTTTTTCCAAGCACCACATAGCAGCAACACATTAGTTATTTTCTCACTAATCTTTAAGTTAAGAGACCCTGCTTTTGTCTAAGTTAAAAAAAAAATACATTCATCTGCTCAAATCCACTTTTTCCTCCTTTCACATTCTTTTTTTCACATACTTTTTTTTCACTGTGATAGATCTAGTCTATCAGGACACCAAGTATATGACACAAATAAGCCACTATTGTACTCCTCGGAAAAGCGCCTAAGTGAAGCGGCTATAATGATTGAGACTCCTCTGTGGAACAATAGTGGAAGAAGGGTGGCATTGTTCTTGAGCCACAAGATCCGTGTAGTGGGGGTGGTAGGCTTTATTCTACTGCACTGAGAGGTAAATATGTCCCACTTAAAACATGGTTGCACTACTTCCTGGTTTCTACGGGTGATAAAGAGCATTGGATATGTTGCAATTGCACTGGAAACACTTTTGCGTCTATTACGCTGTTTGTTACAACAATGGAATGTTTATTTAATAACAGTTTTAATGCAACACAGCTAATGCAGACTGTGTGAACTGGCATATTGTGTTATTTGCTTGAATTGTAGTTGGGCAAAATAGTAGTTAATGTGTACATTTCAACCTCAACATCTCACTAAAATTATGTGCTACTTAAACTAGCCTGATACTTGCCAGGTGAGTTGATGGCATGATCAAGACTGTTGTGCATTTACTCATATTAGACGCAATCCCAGATTCAGAAACTGTAACTGTAGAAACTGTCATTTGCGAAGAGCAATTTGTGCTCCTATTTTTCCTTTTTCGTTTTTTGTGTTATATGTGGGTACATCCTTTCTCTTAACTACAGCTTTATTTAACAACATATTTATTTGCATGGGAGTAAAAATAGGTGTGCTATCACGTCTAATAACTGTAGGGGGAGCTGAAGAGCAAAAAGTTGCTTTAATCCTTCTATATTCATGTATGAAATCATACATGAGACAATAAAAACATTTTTCCACATTTTCCACAGAGACAGCTTAAATTTAAAATGTCTTCATTGATTAGATCTGGATCGCATAAAGATCTTAACTGGTGAAAAAGATTGTCTCAGGAGGTCTTGGAGTGTTTGGCATGTTGATGTTACAAAGTGATTCTTTGAGCCTTGTGTATTTTGGGTTTGCCCCATGCAGATGCCAACCAATCCCTCCAGGCTGGTATCTGAGATATTTGGAGTCACAATGATCAGATCATAAATGTTTATGTTCTTTTAGCTAACTCAGCCATTTTTACATGCATTACCTATTGCTGTCTTATTGTCAACAAAAGACAAGATAAGTGTATTTATATAGCACTATCTATACACAAGGAAGTTCAAAGCACTCTACAGAAAAAATAAAGAAGCAGATGTAAAGAAAAACAAAATAAAGACTGGATATTGATTAAAACGGTACATAAAAGCGAAAGAAAAATGTAAGCATCACAGAGAAAGAAACCAAGCAGCAGTGCTACCTTAAAATAAATTACTAAAACATGCTAAAAATGAATTGATAATCTATGTGTGGGGCTTTATGGGAAACCTGCAATGATCAGTAATATGTTTTTAGTCTGGATTTAAAGGCGCCAACATTTACTGTACATGTCAGGTTCTCAGGAGGCTGAGGAGAAAAGACACTGAATGTGTCTTTTCTGAATGTGCAGGAGCAGCACTAAACAAAGGAGCAGCACTTTGTTTAGTGCTGCTCCTGGGAACACTGAGTGAACAGGTCTGAGGGATTTAAATGGATCACATCTGACCTGAAACTCTGACATGTATTTAGGTCAGGGACCATTCAGAGCTTTGTGGACCCAAACTAAGATTTTGCGACCTGTCCATGTCCAAACAGGGAGTCTGTCCTTACCTATGCCATTTGCTGGTAGCAGCTTTTTGGATGAGCTCCAGCTCCCTGATTCATTTTTACAAAGCCCACAATAAAACCATTAGCAGACTGAAAATCAATTCATCAGCACCACCTTTTTACAGGTTAGTCTAGTTCCCCGGTAGTTCAGTTAATATTTCCTTAAAAACTTTCCTGCAGCAGTAATATCAATGACTATAAGGCACTCAAGATTTCAAGGGTTGGCTGACATTAAAGTAAATTAAACACACCATGTGTAAAACAGGATGATTAAAGACCAAGTCACATATTTCAGTGTACTTTGACATTATTATAACTGCAAACAGAAGCTATAAATACAAACTAAATAGTTTGATAGTGCCAAATTAGCCTGATAATTTTTTTTAAATGTCACAAACTGTAAATTTGATAATAAATCATCAGAACATGTTTTTAATTTGATTTTTTTAAATGGCAAGGACAAAAAAATTATTTTGGTATACAAATTGTTTTATAAGTTAAGTCTGCTTTAGATTTCTCCTCAGGTTTATCTCTCAGCTGTCTGCTGTGTTTCTTGGTCCGCGTGTTGCTCCTTGTTCACTAATGGTTTCTGACAAACCTCATGGAACAACCAATGAGTTTATGCTGAGATCAGGTTATATACAGGTTGACTTTGTTTGCTAAATGGGTAACATCTGAAGGTGTTTGGTTGTGCTGGATTTTATTCAAGGGTATCAGAGGGAAGGCTTCAATAATTTTTTTTTTTTTTCTTGCAAACAGAACTTTGACCACTATATATCATTTTTTCTCAAACTCCATAAAAGTGTTGTGGTTGTACCATCACCAAATATGCAAAAGCTACAGGTGCTTGAATGCTTTTGCAAAGCACTGTAACTCCAACTTTAAGGTAAACTAAACAGTAAGACACAACATTCCTCTTCTTGTCCGGCTTATCTTTGATTCTCCAAATTATCCAGATCCAGTCACTGTAAAGCCGTCAGACCTCATATTGTGTCTCCTCTCTATTATAAACCAATGCTTTCCCTTTTCCACAAGCTCCTGTCACCACCCTAACTGCACCTACCTCCAGGGGACAAAGGACGTCTCTCTGGGAAAGGCTCCCTCTTGCAAGACTGGAACTGCTCCTGCTATTCAGAGCATTTGAGTCTGCAATAAATTATATCATCTCGGTTTCATTAGGTGAAGGCTCTTCAGACTTATTCTCATAAGCTCTGCTAGTCCTAGAACAAGCTTGGCATCTTCAGTGAGCCATAAAACTCTTGTCACACTAACGTGACTCCTGGCACGGGCAACTTGGAAGATTTGGCTTATCTTCTCCACTCAGCTATGTGGTTTCATTTGGACACGGACCGTGTAAACTGCATTTGCAAGTAGCACCAGCACAGTTTTAGACATGACTGTGTCTACACTGACTGTTTGCAGGTTTGACCAGGTCTGTCAGGCAGACTCCAACTCAAGGACAGACAGATAAGAGGGCCCACACACACACACAAGCTTCCAAGACTAAATTAAATATTTATCAAATTCAGGGAAAAGTTTAGAAGGATTGAAACGTGGCCTTTCAAGATCTTGTCGAGTAGCTTTTTAAAGAGTTCAAAATTACTAACATAAGTACGTATTTATGCTTGATCTGCATCTTAAATTAAAGAGTCAGTCTCAATGTCAGTCTCAGTGTATTTATTTCTACTAATTTCATTTTAAAACTGATATTAGTATGCAATGTAGGTTCATTATATGTAGAGTTCCAAGAATTATTTCAGTAATTTTGATGATTCAGGCTTAAAGCTTAAAGCTAATAAAAAAAAGGTTTCCTAGAACATAAAACTATTAGATAAGACCAATAAAAAGAAGACTTACTCAAAATTTTAGGATATGATCTCAGCTGGGACTATTCTGTGTGCAACTTGTTGGAATGTTAGAACAATGTTAACTCCTTTCAAGTGTTTTAGCACTTTCAGAATAAATAAGAATTTGTTCTTAATGTTTTTTCTGCTACCTACCTACCTACCTACCTACCTGCCTACCTACCTACCTACCTGCCTACCTACCTACCTACCTACCTACCTACCTAACTAACTAACTAACTAACTAACTAACTAACTAACTAACTAACTAACAGAATTACTTTCTCCAGATACTCCAGCTAGCTGTTTATTGTATATCAGCTATTATGCACAAGCTTGTTTTGTGTCTGTGTTAGCCTTGTGTTAGCCTTTTTGGGGGATGGAGGGAGTCCCACCTCACGCTGACTCCCTGAACTGGTCAAAGTGAGAAGAGACTATGCATGCATGGATGTAGATGCTATTTAAAGGAACTTTCTATGTTATTTTTGGTCATAACATGCTTCCCACGTCAGACGGTGTCAATGTAACTAATCTCAGCAGGAGCCAGGTGAGCTGTAATGAGATTTCATTTCGAGCAGTGTCCAAACACTGGATGAACAATGCTTAATCTAGCTTACAAGAAGGTCAGTTGGCTAATTTTGGAGATATTAGCGAGGGCGAGCTCACCGAATTCGATACATCTCTGAGTTATACGTCTCCTTTTCTCCCAACCGACAGTCCATCATTTTCCCTTAGCCTCTCAAAACTCCCGTTCCTCCAACTCTCCCCCTGACTAAAGTGTGTCTCAGTTTAGCTCTGACTTTCTGTAAAAGAGTCGCTGTCATCAGATCCTCTGGTCCTGTGGAGTTCTTGGTATGGCATGTGTTCCCAACTGGCCTTCCAACACACACCCGACCACTCAACTACAAACCTGGCGCTTTCCAGAGGACCAGGGCGGCCTGATCTATTGGTCGCAGCTTTCAGGTTATAAATTGAAAAACAATTTGGATGCACAACACAGAACTTTCAGAGGTAGAACATGAGAATGAAATGTGTGGAACTCTTCTGAGCACACTGCTTTTTTAATTCATATGTCATTCTGTAACTGCTTTGATTTTTTATTTATTTATTTTTTTTCCGCAACCCCTTCGTGTAGAGTCCTACTGCTTCTGCAGAGATAATGTCAATGTTGCAGCCCAGGCTTCAGAAAAAAATACTGTACATGCTCTAGAGACAATTTCTGGGCAGAGATAAACCACACCAAGCAGCTTACAAAAGTGGACGCATATACAGTATATAATTTAAATGTTTCATTGGCAATTCTGCAGAATATGCACCATGCATTTATTTAAGATATTTTTTAAATATAAACAAACTATAAACACTAGTATTTTTGTACTTGTATAAAATGTAAGTCATACTTGACCATGGTTTCAGGAGCGTGAGCAACAGAATCTCAGATTGCATTTTAGTGAACAAGAGTACAAGAGCTTTAACTGTAACTATGTCTCAAAGCTGAGATTTTATTTCCTTTTCCTGCTGTTTTATCTCAGTGACTTACTAAAAATATTTTCAGCTGATTCATCTCCGCTTTTATTATGAATCTGACTTCCTTCCTAGAAGGTTTCAGCTTTTTCTTCTGTTTCCTTGATTGCTCTTTAGTTCATGGAGCCTTTTATCCATTTTCCCTTAGGTCTTTAAAAGTCTCAACTCTCTCTCTCTAATACTGCTGTGTTGGCTGCTTTCTTTTCATCATTTTATTTCTGGTAGTGAATCTCTCTAATACCTCCCAGTCTCCTGAAATCTCAAAAAAAAAAAAAAACATCAACCATATCCTGTTGAGAGAGAATTTTAATACTTGCTGCTTTGCTAATTTTCCTTCTTCTTCTCTTCCAAATAGACAGCAAAGATGGGAAAGAATGTGTCTGGTCATCACAGACCAAAATGGAAGTTTTTAGCCTACATACACACATCATCCTAAAATCATCCATCCCCATTGTGAAACATGGTGGTGAATTATTTTTTTTTCCTTTTGCAAGGAGAGCAAAGCTGGTACGGGTTAATAGGAAGATAGGACGGAGGGTGTCAAAACTTAAAACCAGTGGAGGTTCATTGCGTGTGCTAAAAATGACACAAACAAACCCCAGACCTAAAACCAAATGAGAATCAGTGGCAGGACTTGAAAACTGATACATCTTACGCTAAACACACAAACACTAAAGGGGAAATAAGGGAGATAGTTTGGAGATATTTTCTTCTAGCTGAGACATGGATGGAGATAATTAAAGAAAAATCCTGGAATAAAACATCAACCTCCACCCTGAATACAGGGTGGAGGTTGATTTTCATTTTAATGGTAAAGTAAATGATAGCCCTTTAATGGGTCATTAACCAGTTCAGGGTATAACCCACCCTTGCTCTGTTGATCAAATGGTTATGCTCCAGAGAATACATGGGTTGTAGAGTTTTAAAAGGATCAGCATGTTCAGACAGCTGGACCTGGTCAGGCTTCTCAGCCAAAGAGTCTCGCTTTCTTCGATGTGATTGGATGTTTTTAGCTCAAAGCTCCAAAATACCATTTTGGCTGGTCAAGCTGCCACAACACAGACAGAAAATAACCTGTTTCCTTTTGCAGAAAAATGTGAATATCAAACCATAAACTTATTTTTATTTGCAGCCTACTGAGTCAACATTGATTGAATTTTCAATCGATTTGTTGAAAATCTGTCAGTGCGTTGCTCCACTTTGAGCTAAGGTGCTTTAACACAGCATGTAAACTTAATCAATGTGTGTATGTAGCCTGCCTGCACTCCTGCAAGACTGTTACATCTCTCACCACCGCTATGGGAAGCAAAGACAAAGGCCAGTTGCACAGAAAGACAGAGCAGAGCAACACAGGCCAAATATAACTCCGGAGTTGTGTGATCTAAATTGAGTAAAACCAAGGAAGCAGTTTTTCTTAGAAAGCATGCTACAGTGACTCAGCAAAATCTCCAAACCAGCCTCATTTCTCTGGTATAATTTTCTGCCTTTGTATTGATTTTTTTATTGATTTTTTTTTTTGTGTGTGTGTGAGCAGGCACCAGCGTCTGTGCTATTTCAGACGCAGCTAAGTAAAATGCATTTCCAAGCATGATAGATGCACCTAAGGGATTCCTCTTGCCCTCCAGCCACCTCTCCAGAGCTCTGCCACTCTCTGACATTGGCGCAGCCGGGCAGAACCACAGAGATTTAAACTCACACACATCCACCGAGGTAACCCTGCAATTAGAGATACCGTAATTGTGACTTAGCATTGTAAAAGAGCAGTGCGCTGTTGCCAGGGAAGGGTTGCTGACTGTGGCATTATAACAGGGAACCTAAATGGCATGTGTTTATCTACATTCTGCAGTGCTTAGAGCTGCTGTCTAAAATATCCATCAGGTTCCTGGTAATGGAGTTGACTCAGGCTGTAAAGTTTGAATGGATATCCTCATTCCTGGCATCTATCGTGCATTAGGATCAGCAGCAGGGAAGAGCTGAATGTCATAAAACATTATATAATTCCTATATTTGACTGTGGAGTTGTTTTTTTCCAGATTAACCTTTGTCTTCTGCCTGCAATAATTCAGTTACTATGTGGCATGTGGATCTTTTTTATGACTAATCCTCAAAGCTACTTACATAAGTGACAATTTAGGGCATAATTATGAGGGTGTCACCTTTGTTTTGCAAATAAATAAACACTTTGCAGTAGGACAATTACATGATAGAGATTCGGTTTTAGCTTATGACTCAAGAGTTTGGTCCCATAAGCACAGATTAATTGAAAGAAATTATTGACTATCCACCTAATCATCCACCTATCAATTCACTTACAGTTATTTGTAATGGGATTATATCGGTAAAAGATTCAGGAGGGAAACCTAGACACTGGGTATCCCAGTTTATTCCAGTCATCCAATCACATTTATGTACGCATTTATGGTCTTCTTTTATGTTAAAAGAAGACCATAAAATGCCAAAGAAGTTTCTGAGAGTCCTAAAATGACATCATGCGACCAACTGCAGGATATTACTACTACTGATATTACTACTGTGCTTGCCTGTACAACCAGAAAGAGATCGCACAGGTTCACCTTTAATCCGATATTTGCAGATTGAAGTTTTCCAGAAAGTCATTTCACAAAAATCTGGACTTGAAGACTAATGTTCTTTGGATAGGAGAATTTAAAGCTGAATTAGTTGAACACCAGAACGGAGGATATATTTGGCATGAATACAGTATTTCAGGACAGGAAATTCATACCAACCGAGAAGCATAAAGCTGAAAGTGTCCTGGTGTGGAGATGTTTTGCCGCAACACAACCTGGTCAGGTCATCATAGAATCACCATTCTTACTTTTTTTTTTTTTTGTTTAATTACTTTTTTTGTTGTTTTTTCAGTACAATTAAACCTACTTTCCCAGATAGTTTTTAATAACCATTTCAGGATAGTAGTTACACTCACCCCAGTACATGAAGGTGAATGGCAGAAAGGGTATGGATGGAGAAAAGCTTGCGTACTTGATAGTATTGTTTCCTAACCCAGCAAGTAAGATTGAAATGTTATCTGTAAAGGCTGTTTGGATCTATTCATCTGGGGAGAATATGTTATTTTCAGCATCTCACAGTTCTCCTTCTCCACCTGGCAACATTCCCAGTTCAGATCTGCAGTTCTACCCAAACCAAAGACCATTCATTCTTTTCTCTGGGTTCTAGTTTCTCACAGTCAACCAAAAGTCTTTCTCCATAGCTTATCTGAATTCCTCCCATACCTGAGATTTTTAGCTTTAAGATTTTGGGTGATAATTCAGAACAAGACTATTTGTGCTTATGTGACCTTTAACATTCATTATGCTAGTCAAGACTAGTTGAATCTCTTGGGTCTTTGGTAAATTCTCTGGGCAATGAACAGTTTGACCTCAGGGCGAGTGTGAAAGCTGGTATAGAAAGAGGTGTTCATTAATGGAAAGGCTGGCAACTGTCTGGGATGTTTTCCAATTTCTAATCGTTCTTTCCACTAAACAATGATAAGCTTGTTTAGGCATGAAAATCGATTGGAAAATGCCTTGTCACGCTTCTTGAGAAAAACTAACAACTGCTCCTATAAGATTATTTTTTTCTGTCTTTAAATGCCAATAATGCTCCACTGCAGCAAAACAGGTGCAGTAAAGCTGCACTATAGCGTTTTAATGATAATCAGTAAAGCAACTGCACAGATGAACCAGGGTTTTCCACATTGCGACTTTGGGCTTGGATTTCGTTAAACACATAACAACATAGTTCAATCATTTATTTGAGCTTTTAAATTTCTCATTTTGAGACCAGATGAGGCTCAGGTATTTTTTCATACATGTGCTGATAAATAGAACCATGGAAGTAAAACTGGGTGCACTTAGTTTTTGTAATGCCGTAACAAAAAGTGGCAAAAAGTACAAATTGAATACTGTACATTTGAATTCATGCCACAAAAGGACTCTGTTTGTTCTGAAGAACGGGTCTGATAAATATTTTTCAAAGTTGTCACGGGGCCAAACTAAAGATCCAAAGTTCAGGGAATTCGTGGAGGAGGGCAGGGGTGGTAAAATATTCATGTGAGCTGAAAGCAGAGAGCCTGCAGTTCTGGCAAGGCTTACATTTAGAGTGTTTGCTTGTTTTCTACTAGAGATAGAAAACTTATCAATCTTGATTATGCTAAAACAAATTATATGATTATAATCTAATTTACATTGTTTGTCAAAACAAGTAATTTTCATTTGTAAATAAAAAAAACGTCTACAAAGATCAACAGATTCCACCCATCTCATAAATAAAGTATAATTCTTTCCCAATATTCTTCCTATAAAGTTTTCCCCACAATAATTAGCTGCAGTAGGAACTCATTATTCTCTGTGTGTGAGCCAAATGAATGAGAGTTATGCTTGTGTAACAGTGTTTAACTTCCATTCTACCCTTTAGCATTAGCTTAAAATTGTCTTTAGAGCTACAGATTACATGTAGCTCTAAATGTAGAGTTTAGAAGCAGGACAGATGGTATCTTTAAAATGAAGCTTACAGTTACTATAGCTACAGTTTTAACCACTGCAAGAAAACTTAATAAGGTGTGGAATCTCAAGACTTTCAGCTGCTTCCATTCACTGCTCCCGTGTTTGCGTCAACCACAGCACAACTCACTAGTATAAAAGGTTCCAGTGACATAGTCATTTGAGGGGAAAAAAAGCAGCACTCGTTCAGTCTTGTGCACAACAGATCAAACATTCTCAACAGAACAAGAACAAAAAAATTCTAAGTTATAAGAATTTTATTGTTTTGCATTTAAATTTTGCAAGCAGTTATTGCCACTGTGGCACATTACAGGCATTCATCATTTTGATACCGTCATGGAGAACTTTTAAATATCTGGGTAAGGTGCCGGTCTACAACTTCTCCATGCAACTGCCTTAGAAAAGATTTCTTCTTGCTTTCTTTCTCTTATGTGTATTCTTGTTTGAGGTAAAGGTTTTGTCAGTGTCACTACTTCTTTGTTCTTGGGTGATTGTGGTGGCATGAATTGTTTGGTGATATGTGACATCATCACTCTTCAGCAACTTGTGTGCTTAGCTATCACTCAAAGCAAGAGCACGTTTCATACAGTCAGGTGTAATACAAAGTGCTTAAAAAGCAGACATTTAGCCACTACATTTATGATATATTTCTGAGCTTCAGACATTAAAATAAACATAGCAATTCCCACCAACAAGCTTTAAGACAATTGAAAAGCAAAGTTGTAAAAAAAAATAAGAGACATGACCTTTAAAGAACAATTTACAAACGTTTTAATTTCAGATTAAGACAAATTTTAAGGCTGGAGTTGCAGAATTGTAATGACCAGGTTTAGGGAATGCGTTGCTGTGATAATGCCAAAGACTTTGGGGAGAAAATGGGAATCTGTGTTTATGCGTGTGGATAAGACGTTGAGAGAAACAGGCAGAAATTATGACAAATGAAATATTCGACACACTCTAATTGCAGCTTCAGTCTCATGGCTTTATACAGTCACTTTTTCCGCAAGTGTTGTAATCAAGGCTGCTGTTGTACCCAACAACGTTTCTAAACCAGACACTTTAAGATATTCACATTCTGTGTGCATAAACTGCTTAACTGTGTATTAAGCAGGAAAGAGATCATCAGATAGAAACTTAAATCTATCACATTTATCTTATTTTTTCCCTTTGTTAGTGCAATGTTCTTCAGTTTTCCCACCCTTAACAACTATAAATTCTCCTTCTCCAATATTTCCACACTTCGCCCTGCAAATCACAGCAATAAAAGTGACACATTTTCAAAAGCCACTTATTCTTCCTCTATTCTGTGCATTTTCAAACCCAATTCCCATTTTCACATTTTCATTTTCTTTTTTTTTTACATAACCACAAACCAGAAACCAGATTTTGTTTCCTTTGCACAGTCTTCTAAAACAAACAATGGTCGCTTTTCAGGACTTAAAAGAGTCCGAGGGGGTGAGAATGGATTGCTTTGTGCCATAAAATATCAAGGTGAGATTAGAGCTTATCAGATGTTTCCATTCAGAAAAAAGCTGTTTTGCCCTGCAGCTGCTGCTGCTGGACTGAGCAACCAGCGGACTTGGAAGGAGTCTCTGGGTGTTGCAAAATGTCAGAAGGTCAACCGCTGGTGGTTTATGCACATGTACAATGAACACTAAGGTCCACAAAGATGTTATATACGGGTCTCTAAATCATTGCCTTTCATTTCTGTCCGATGCCACACTTCCATTTTGTTTAACCTAATGTGACCAGAAAATTACAGGAGAGTGCTAACCTTCCAGGAAAGTCCACATGAGGCGACTATTTTCCAGCTATGCACATCTCGAGTTCAAAAAGAAAAATGGAAAAAGCGAGAGCAAACAATGATCAAAATTTTTGAAAAACAGCAGCAAAGGTTAGCAGAAAGAATTGTTTTTGAAGTGTGGTGCAGTCAGTGAGTGTAGCCAGGGCATTGGAGACAAGGTCACAGCTATAACTGATGTCACTTCAAATGCCAGTCATTCATGGAGGTATGGGTCATTTCATCAGAGGACATGTGGCTCAGAATTTTCTTGGGGGTTGGGAGGGGGGAGACTACCTGAGTTACTTGAGGGTAAATCCTGTGCAACTGCTGATTCTATACCGTACTGCCCCCCTGTGGCCATGGAGCTAATGCTAATGGGTCACTTCAGTGCACTGACCTGGTCAACCGGACTTAAAAAAGTGACGGGTTGAGTGAAGAAGTGGAGTTTTAACTGAAGTTATTTTCAGAAATAAGCTCCTTGGGATATTTGAAAGAAGTAGTAAGTCATTTTTCAGTCGAGGGTGAGATGGGAACAAAATGAGTGCAACACAGCTAGATAGCAAGTTACAATCTTGCGAATTATTCATCGTGTGATTTAATCTCATGAAGAACTTTGCAGCTCCAAAGGGACAGTGAGCAATCCCAGATAAAGCAAATTTGATACCTGGCTGACAATAATCAGCCATGAGTCATTTACAGCGCCGTACGTGACAGTTTTCACACATGGCTCGCAAGTTGACCCAAAACTTCCCTGACACTTTGACACAGAGAGGGGGGACTTTTTGCGTCACCGCTTTGACAAGTAGCTCTTTTCTTCACGCCGCACAAAGCCTCGACTGTGCTCATAATGGAGTGAAAGAACAGCTGCTGGCATGTCTGCTTCAAGACTGTGAGCCTTGGTGGTGGTGGAAGAAGAAGAAGAAAAAAAAAAACTCCCCCCACTCCCATTGCTGCAGGTGGCAGCGGGGCCCCCAGGTGTCGAGGCAGCAGCAGCACAGGTGGAGCTCTGCAGCTGCATCTCCACCCTCGGTGGAGCCAGACAGACCGCAGATGCCAGCGACGCAGGTGCAGTCTGCTTCCCGGCAATTGTCTGGTTAGGGTAGACAGTGAGGCAGCATCTTCACCCGGCCTCCATTTGCAGTGTCAATTTATAACATCTGCTTCCTTCTGCTGACATGCATTAAATAAATGTTTGTTGTCTCTGCTTTTAGTCTGCTTCATAAAGTCTTGCACAACAGGTGAGTGGGAAAACATGCACTCCATGGACACTCATTCATGTCAGCTCCATTAGACTAAACTGTGCCGAGGCCCTGGAGTTAATGTTTAGACGCATTATGCCCGCTGAGACACATGCAGCAGTTGGCTGAAGGTCAGGCCCACATGTTCCATGTGATCTCTTTAAAATAGACCCAAACCCACATAGATTTAAGCGCTGGGGTTGGAGAGGATGCAGCTCTGTAGGGCAGCCCAGTCCTAACAGCTGGCTGATGACCCACACATAGCGTTGTGTGGTCGTTCCAACCAACAGCAGCCCAACTGACTTGGCCTTATAGTCTCAGCAGCTGACTCAGTCAACAACAGACAAATGTTGTAAAAGGGAGAGAGGACCCCAGTTGCTAAGCAGGGTATCAAGTCGATTTTCAATCCGACTCACGCCTCATTTAATTCGTCACTTTCTTTCATCAGATTTTAACTTGTTGAAAGTAACAGTTTTGGGAAACCACTTCTAACTTTATTAATGCCTTATTTCTAAATGTGAAACTATTTTGTAAATAATTGTGTTTTTATTACCAATCAATATTTTTCTGTTTATCAGCACATTCACATCAAAGATGATATTAAATGGAAGCAGCTCATTTAGAACCTTCTGAGCAGTGTAACCTACATTTTATAAAAAGAAATGATTAAATATTCCATAAACTCAAGAGCTGCTGTTACCATGCTCCCAAGTATAAAGTCCAGATAAAACCTCAGGCAGTTCAGCTGCAATAAATTCAGCTTTATTGGTTTAAAGTCAATTTGAAACCAAATTTATCTTAAAGCACTGTTAAAATGCAGTGTGATTAGTTACAGTTCAGTTGAGCACAAATGTATAAAACTACATCACGATGTAGATTTTTTGAGAGTTTCTTTCTTTTTCACACAAAGCTCAAGTTTAAATGAAACTTTGCCATAACAATATGAACCAGACTAAGAAAATAAGAGAAAAATTGTACTATTGTTTTTGTGGTTGCTAACGCACATAAAGGTGCTAACAACACCTGCATGCTACCATATAGGTGTGCTAGAAACCACATCTGCTATGTCACATGCATTTTATCACATGCATTATGTCACATGCATTAGTACAACAAACAAATTAAGTTTTTTTTTTTCAATTACTCTTTACTTTAGAAACTTGAACCTATTTCTTTTTCTTGCTGTTTTAATATAATTTGAAGGTGGTTTCAAACCAGGCCGTTTGTTTTTTTTCTCAAAGTACTTATGTTGCAAAGTACTCATTAAAACTAAAACCAAAAACAAACTTGCGGGACAAAACTCTTGAACAATACACCATCATTATCGAGTCATTTCACACAAATACCAAAGCCACAAGATAAAGGAAAATCCTAAGATTTTATCCTAAGATCTTCTGCCATGTTAGCTAATCGTGCTTAGTGACGTAGTCAAACAGTCGCTGTGGTCTACAGTGCAAACCATTTGAACTTAGAAGTCAAAAAACTTTTTATTGACAAGTATTGCTAATATTAGACAAAAGTAAAACAAGTAGCAAATCCTGCAGTTTCAATCTGGAACTATAATGGACTCAACTTGGATATGATCTCATTCTCAGCTTCAAGATCCAGTTACAGAGACAAATTGAAAACAGAACTTGTTAGAGCACAAACGGGGAAAAGTGCAACGTTGTTTTGCATTGCTAACAGTTAGAACCAAAAAAATAAATTCTTCTGTTATTCCAACTAGTGAATCGTTATATCTTTTGCAGCTGTTCCACCTGGATTTCCAACTTTCCAGGACAATGAAGTCTGTTTCTATTCTATTCTGGATCATGCTGTGTTTATTTGCGACGTCATTATAAGATCAGAGTTTTGACTTCTAAGACAAATCAAGTGCGGCATCAGTGCAATGTGTTGCTGAAAGGGACAGATACCGAGTGCTGTGGATTTCTATGGCGCAAATTGAATTATCATAGTCAGCTTTGACCTTCGTGTCACGTGGATCCCTTAGCTCTTCATAGTGATACTGTACAAACAACTGACAGACAGGCAGGCCAGCAAGCCGGAGAGGTCAGCTGCATTAAAAAGAGAAAGTTCACCTGCTATTAGACACAAGCAAAAATAGGACACAAAACCATGCACGGATTCGGACAGGCCAGACAAAAGGTTATGAGGAGCATTGTTGACCGGCCATGCATCTATTTTTGTCGGCCTCCTGCAACAGGTCTCCCTTTTGCACACTAATCTCATCAAAGTTTCTGCTGCATCCTGCTGAGGGCTTTATATGGCTTTTCCCCCAAAATAGACCTGATTATGGAAAGCAGGTGACAAATTGCTGCTGTGCGAGAGCTTGTCAAATGTCTGTTGGAGTTCTCACACCCACAAAATTCATTTTCCAAGGAACTCCACCTGCCCTTTCCAGCTCTCTCTAACCATTTTCCTCCGAACCTAGCTTGAGCCAGACCCTGCAGCTGGGTTGGCTGTGCGTGGCTCCAAAAGCTAAAAGTAGATTTTATTCTTACTGATCTGTTGCCTAGAAAGGTAGCGGAATCTAATGAGGAAACCTCAGGCAGACCTCAGAGTGGACAGATGTGAGGAATGTCTGCAGAAGAGTCTGAGAGTTCCCTGTGTGGTCTCGGATTGAGGAGCTCTGAGATGTGAAATGAGCAGAAGGCAGCAAGAGAATATGAGAAGGACAGTGTGTGACCGAGAGTGCAAAGTCAAAAAGGGGAGATATAGAGTTAAAGGGAAAGAATGAGCTCATGGCACAGTGTGCGTCTGTGCGAGTGTGTAAGCGGGAAAAGCTGGAGTCTCTGACTTTGACCCACACAGACTGCCAGTAAGAAGGCAGCTGACATTTTGGCCGGCTCCCAAACACTTCGGCAACGTGCAGCCTGCCTCGTACGCAGCGGCGTCAAAGAAACAGTTACCAGGCACGTCTGTTTTACTGAGTCAACAGCAGCCACTGGTGGACAAGTCATGACATTCATTCATAAAATCTACAGACACCAAATTTAGTGGCTGCAAGCAGGAAAATCTAGAGGAGTGAAAGTCCCATGAGTCATGCATGAATCAGACACTCCACCCCCCATCTATCAGCTGCAGACGTAGCGTATGATGTACATCCTACGTGTCTTCCTCCCACACCCCCCGTGTGTTCATGTCTTAGAAGCTATATGCACAGAATCTGGCTCCAGCTGAAATAATAAACCTTCACACAGACACTTCATCCTCTGTTGCATTCATTTATAACAGAACAACTCACACCAGCCACTGGGATTCTGAAACAATATCAGTTACTGTAAATGCACCAGACTCAGGGAGGGGCTACATTTTTTGCTTTTATTTTTAAACCTAAAACGTTAGAATGAAATGTCTTATTGGCGTCACATAAGGATGCCCTATTCTTAAACACCTACCAGTACCTCCTTACTAATAGAAAGGAGCTTAGATGACTTAGCACAAAAATCTGGTAAAACATAAATAAATAAATAAATAAAAAACCCAGGTGGGCCAGGTCTTTAGATATTCAAGAATTGTGCGTGTTTCTGCATGCTCCTAAAAGTCAAAGAATGCGTGCAGTTTTCCTGGGATTGCTGCTTACGGCAGATCAAATAGTAAGTCTCTCCAGCGAGGCTTGGCGTGGTGTGCCTCGAGGGTCACAGAGTACAACAGGGGAGGGGAGAGTGAGCGTGGTCTGACCCCAGAGGTGACAGCATCCAGTCGTCAGTGAATGCATAAGCAATTAAATGTAGAAGGAAAAATATAGCAGAGGGTCACAGAAGACGCCAGAGTGACGGAGAGCAGGATAAGTTCCTGTTAGGTAATGCGCTGCAGGACTTTCCATGTTTGCTAAAAGTGATGTCTCGACTAAACTTTCAGAAGAAAGAAAATGACGAATCAATGATTCATGTTGGCTAAACCTAAGCTGCGCAGGATGACCAGTGTACTGTGCACTAATGGAAAAGCCAGTATGATTCTGTTCACATTGAGCCATTCCATTGTCAACCTCACTACATCTATAGGATTGTACCATAAGAAACTATTATATAATTAATCTTCAGCATTGGGGAGAACAATAAAATAGGGGTTACAGTGGACTCCAGCTATTCAAGGATGTGAAGGAGCCCAGCTACCAGGGAATAGCTAAGACTCCCTCCAAGAACGCTTCTGCTGAAGTTCAAACACCAACTATGTATTAATATGTATTAATGCTCACAGTTTAAATCATTCTGGCACTACTGCATAAATTATTAATATGTTTTTCTTCCTTATTTCTGCTCTTGGGGGGTACAGCCAATGAGCGGCAAGGAAAATAAATGCCACTCCAGGATTGGTTGCTTTGCAAATGCCAGTCATTGACATGTCAAGTAGAATTGTGCCAAGGTATTTCAGCTTCCTGAGTTGCATGTTTTTAGGTGGATTTTCATAGAAAACCTGCAGTCATGTTCCACTGAAAAATCTGCAAATAGGTGAATTTAAGTAGGCAGGGGCCCACTGTATAACCAGGTCAAAAGATTTTTTTTTTTTCTCTGGTTCTTCACATCATTCACACAGCATGATACGGGAACTGTGGAATGTTCAGCGTGATGCACAATTCTTGACCATATTTTGCCACGCTTAATTTTATTTTATTTTTTATTTTTTGCATTTGGACCAGAAAGGTTAATTTTGGTCTCATCTGTTTGCTTTGGTTGGTGGCAAACTTGCAAATAAGATTTCTTATTGCTTTCTTTTTGCCAGACTTCTATAAAGTCCATATCTGCAAAATGCAGTGGGTAATGGTCCAGTCTACCTAAGAATCACCTTTACTTTTCACCAGATATCCTAACAGTTGGGCCTAAACATACACATTTACTGTAACTTTAAAATATTTCATTCAAACGGTGCTAAACATTTGTCTGAGATAAAATTCTATGATGCCATCTTCTACAGTAACTATGATTGCTTCTGAAAAGCAATTAAAATATCAAATATATTACTAATATCAGCAATAAAAAATAGTTGCGCCTGTCAATTCCCACTTCATGAAATTAATCACACTTGTGTTTTCAATGAAAACTTAATTGTACTGTAATTTTCTGATTTGAAAAGTTATGTTTTTCCTATTTTTACCCAAAATGCTAGCATAAAAGGAGCCTTATTGCCCTTATAGAGAGATGCCCTAGTTTTTAACACCTGCAATGTCAGAAGCTACTTTGTAATAGAAAGGAGCTCAGATGACTTTGCTTCATCTTTGACGCCAGGGACACAAATATCTGGTTCAAAAAACCCAGGTGGTCCAGTTCTGCTTGTTCACTCTTTTGCTGTTTAAGCATTCTATGTTTCTGCATGCTCATGAAAATCAAAGAACACATTCATTTTGCTTGGGATTACTGCTTGTGGCAGAAAATTATGACTACTTGCAAATCCAATTAGTTGTACCAGTGTGTCAATGCAAGGTTCTGCTGGGGAAAACTGCATCTGGATGTTACTTTGACACTTGCCACCTAAATAAACATTTTTGCAAATCCATATGGCCAACCTTTGACCATACACCAGCAGGACTGAGGAAGTTAGCCTAAAAACTGCAGAGTAATGTTTCAAAAGACACACAAAAAAAAAGAGTCAGAAGTTTTCCACCAGCATTAATGCACACCAGACAGAAATATGAGGTGAAGCAAGCATATTTCGCATAGACCCCATCCCACAAACCACTAATTCCTACATTGCTATTACTCCGTCCCAGCACCATAAACTCCATTACATTCTTCTGTGTTCTTCCTCCAAGTACTGGTTTTAGTGCCTTGAAAAAATATTCATACTCCTCTAACTTGTTTTGTATTTTGTCAGATTACAGCCAAAAATACCAATGTGCTTTGTGGGATTTTGTGTCACAGACCAACACATAGTGTATTATTACAAAGTTGAAGGAAAATAATGTAAGCTTAACTTTTTTTCTTTTAACCAACAGAAATTTGTGAAGTCTATTTGAATTCAACTATTAGCTATGCATCACATACAGAGCATGTCAAAAGAAGTGAGAGAAAAAAAACAATTGTGGAAAAAAAGTCCCAAAAAATCAGTTTGCATCCTCCAAGCCATGTAAGCATTTGGAATAAGACGCCCAGGAGAGTTGAGATCAAAATTTACGTTTTTAGCCTAAACTGAACAACAAATCACTCCCAAAATGTTGTTAAAATTTTCCTTTTAATCTGATGTAGGTTGAGCTGTTGTCAAAGAATAATAAGTAAAACAATCGGTTTGTAAATCTGGTAGAGACACCAAAGCCTTGCAGCAAAAGGCTGCTCCAAGGAGGAGCTTTAGGTAAACAGGCAGAGTTAGTTTCGGATTGTTTACATTATAACATGATAGAAAGCGCCAAAATGTTGATTTAACTAAATACCCTATTGGCCCCTACAGATGCGAGGAAGTTTGAAGGGTGTAAATATTTTTGCAAGGCACTTTAGATTTACTCTACTGGCACATGGAGGATCTCTAGAAATTAAGCAAAGACTAATTTCTACTGAAAATAGTCAAAACAATAAAGTTTTGCTTACTTTTTTTATTTTGCAATGACTCAAACAATAAATCTGGAAATAATTTAAATCCCACTCTATATTCTTGGATTTAAATTTAACTCTGATAGTAAAAACATGAATTAGATTCCAAGCAGGCTAGATTGGATTCTATATAGGGTTTTGTGCTGACTGTGCAAACATACTGAAGTCATCCATCCATCCATCCATTGAATCCCAGTTCCTAGTACCTACTTGCTGTGTAGGCCAACAGTTGCACGACTATGCAGCCCTTACAGCAAAGGCAGTATCACGCATGATACAAGCATGAGTATGGCGCCAAAAACAGTTTAAAAATCAGTTGTTACTTTTCAATTCGGATCACAATTCAAAACAAAAGATCAGAGAAATCTTTTGTTCCTGTTGGTGGATCATAAGATCAGGTTTTATTGCTTCTAAGGTTTGGAGTCAACGAGGATCATAACACGATCAAAAGAGAGATGAGATTATGGCGTATGTGCCTATCAGCTTCCTAGCATTGGATCGTGTTAAGGGATGGTGATGTCACGAGTTAGCAGCCAGCCAAGCAGACTGGCAGCGTCAGATGGGGTGATGATGTTACCAGGATCAGGTGCATGGAAACAAGTGTTTCAGTTTCTTTATGCAGAGAAACAATCCAGCTTGTATCTCTGCAGAAATAGGAATGTGTGGACAGACTTTTTTTTTTTCTTCTACCTGCAGTTCCAGAGGCAATGCATGAGCATAGAAGTAACTATCAAACTCCTCCCTTTCCTTTCACCGTAGCTGAACCTGAGTAGTCTCAGCCCCCTCCCCATTCCCCTTTTCTGAGACAGTGCAGTTATCCTGACATATATACAAAGTCTCGTCTGCATGCATTTAATGTCAGAATCCCCTTTATGTGTGGGACTTCGGAGCGCGAGGCAGGGAGTGTGACTAGCAGCGTGACAGAAATGAGTGGGATGGCTGTAGGAGGGAGGGCTGAACAGAACAGAATCAGGGGTGTTAGTGCGACACAAAGACGAGACTGGCAACTGCGCCTCTCTGCAGCTGTGGGCCTACGTGAGCATCGGCAGGAACGCTCTTCTCCTCTCTCCGCCCCTCCCTTACCCACTCTCTCATCTCTCCCCCTCGCTGCCTCGCTCATTTGCACCTCCGTATAGACTTTTTGAGGGCCCCCGCCTCTCTCCTTTGTGCAAATCCTTCTTCCACTGTTCTCTCGTTATTTCAGTCATAACTCCCTTCACTTCTCTCCCACGTCAAGTTGCCAAGCGGCACGGACCTGGACCGGAGAGAGATGGGCTCTGCTCAGCCAGCCAACAGATATCTGAGCCGACTGAATGGGGAAGAAAAGAAGGCGAAGATCTGGTTTCCCACACGCACGCACGGCCAATTTGGCCTGAAAAGATAGACGAGAGCCATGTGTGTGTGGGCGTGGGCGTGTGTGTGTGTCTGCACATCACTAAAAGCAAGTTAACTCGTTTTTATGCATGCATGCCACACCATAGGTTCACGTGACAACTCCAGCATGTTAAGAGTGAGCAAACACTGGGCTTTAAGGCCAAGGTCAGAGGTGACATGCAAAAGATCGAGCAGGAGGAGACAAGAGGGAGGAGGAAGAAAGAAGCGTAGCTTAGGCAATACAATGAATACAATGAAGAGATCAGAGGATTCAAGGACAAAATTGAACATAAAAGCAGTTTATACATTGTAGTAAATGTGCAAAAACTGGACAAGGTGGTTTCAGCAGAGAGCAAATCATAGCAGAGAGATAAATGAGCGAACTCAATGGGCTGATTGTCCTTGTGCCGTTGAGCAGGTGCATTTCTTGGCAGAGGATGGGACTGGCAGTCACACATTGCCATGATTACAGGCAGAAGAACGATGCTGACCTCTACAGGCTCAGAGGGAATGTGTTGAAACAAGTGCAAACGTTTACACTGAGCTTGCATGGCAATATATATATTGCCATGCATACAGCTTCTCGCAAAGGTATTCACAAAATCTAAAAATTGTGAAATATACTAATTTTTAGCCCCACGTTACTTTAAAACTCCCAAAGAAAATACAAATCAATCACTCAGTTATCTTTAGAAGTCACCCATGTAGTGAGTTATTTTGCAAAGAATGGGCAAGAAATATGCAATGCCGAGAAGAACAAACCCAGAAACTTTATGACTGTGCAACTGGCTCAGTAGGCTGTAAAAATGTATAAATCATGCTTCAAAATTTTAATTAGCTAAGCAATTTAAAAGTACAAATTTTAATTTCATTATATTTTGCATAACTTTGTGTTAGTACATATAAAAGTAAATATATTGGAGGTTGTTTTTGTTTTAAGGCAGATGAAGCTTTTTTTAAAGGCACTGCAGAAAGACAACCACCTGAAAGTTATGTTCACAGAAAGTTCACAACTTCTCAAAAATAATAAAATATAATTAAAATTGCGTCTCATAAAAAATAAGATTTCAATCAACATGCACACTATTTTTCTCTCTTATTGTTTTCTACAAACACTTGCATTTTTGCACAACGTCGTGGAAATAAAGATGACTAGAAGACTTTTGTTTCCACAACGAAGCCAATCAGAACAAAAACACTCAAAGAAGCAGAACTGGGGTCGGAATGTTTTCTGCAGATGTTCAATAAAAAAAAATGAAGTGAAAACTAGAAATGAAAAACATTTTTCTGCCCATGTCTGCAGAAATATTTTAACTGCTGTCCTTTAACAGTTGATTGAGTTGCAGTTTCTTATTCCTGATACATCCCAAAAAAAAGGAGCTGAATAAAATTAAAAATTCTTTGGGGGGATATTTTACAAAACTCCAACATCCACATGTGGGTCAAAAATAATTCAAAGTCATCTTAAATGTAATGTCATGAACACCTTTGATTTTTATCAACTGAGCCTGTCAGTAATAGTTGATGAACCACACAAACTAAATCATAAGTGTCACCATTTAAAATGATTATTTTACACAGCAAGACTTTAATGTATGCAATTATGATCTTATTACTTTGAAAAATATTTTGTCATCAAGTTGAATATTTTAACAACATACTTGCATGCGCTTCCTATTTACCGTATTGTTAAATTTGCGTGTTCGGATGTCAGTTAAGGTCAGAATATTAGACAGCAGGTTAAGTTAGGATTAACTGGGTAAGCTAAGGTTAGATGAGAGTCACATTGTTCTCCAGAGTCATCCTACCTGCTGGGTAGGATGATCCAGCAGGTCCCTTGGTCATGACCCTGGTCCTCCAGAGACATGACCAGAGTATCTGTCAGACTGCCCAAGGGAAGCTGTGGCTACAATGTGGTAGCTTGCCACCATAAAAGTGAAAATATGTGTGTGTGAATGGGTGACTGACTGAATGTCAGTGCATTGCGGTCCTCTGGACTTTAACGCTTTACTGAAGCAGGTTTTGATTTGCATTCCGTCTTCTTGAATTCACACCTACCATCGTTTAAAATGAATCTGATTACAAACGCAGTGCAGCTGTCCTAGTAGGATTTTCTTGAATTATGCTTCCATAACCTAACGCCATAGTTTGCAGAAAGATTAGAGGATCAAAATGTTCTCATTGTTCGGAGGCAGCAGTCAGGAGAAATACTTCCACAGGATTACATGTGTACTCTGGCGAAGTGAAGACAGTCATTATTACGTGAAGAAAAGACGGAGACGGAAAATGTGAAGCACGTCTCCAGCAGCTGTTGTGTCTGAACACGTTTAAAAGAGTTCAAGGATTTGGAAGTAAGTACATATTATTCTAGCTGCTTTTAAAACATGTGCTTATTTTTATTATATGCCTTTTTTTTATCTTACAAATTGTGTCTAAAACCGTTTCTGTGCTGCTGTCTTGGCCAGGACACTCTTGCGAGAGGGGCTTTAAAATGCAAGTGTTTATGAAATAAAATAGGAAAAAATGAATATGAGGCAATTTTGATGTTATAAAACCTTGATGATTTACCAAACTTAATGGAAAGACAATAAACTAACCAGGTGGCCAGCAAAGAAGCCAACCACAACACTGGAGGACCACCAGGACTCTCTGCCATGTAATGAATGTGTTGAATATTTAACAACAATGTTCTGTATTCTTCATTTGTATAGACCAGGGGTGGGCAACTCCAGGCCTCAAGGGCCTGTCTCCTGCAACTTTTAGATGCATCTCCACACCTGAGTCAAATAATGAGGTCATTAGCAGGACTCTGGAGAACTTGACTGCACTTAGGAGGTGATTCAGTTATTGGATTCAAGTGTGTTGGACCAGGGAGACATCTAAGATTTGCAGGACACCGGCCCTCGAGGACCAGGATTGCCCACCCCTGGTATAGACTAACGAGTATGTTTATAAGATCAGAAGGATTTTCTTTCAATGAGAAAAAAAAATCAGCACAATAGGTATTACGCTTAATACCTACTGAAATGGGTATTAAGCCCACCTATTTTAATGGGTATGCTATTAAAATATCACACCTATTTTAATTTTAGATATGCAGAGCACCACAGCCATGGGATCCAGGTATTTTAACTAGTTGTGCATCCTTTACAAAGACTTTCTTTAAGTCTGCTTTCATTTAGTTAAACTTAAACTACATTTAATATTTACACCTGGTCAACATTTCAGAAGTACACTAAAACATTTTACAGTTTACTGAATTTCACAGAAAATCCAAGTAGCAGCAGTAAAATAAGTCCTTTGGACTCCTATTCCTGAAACTTCCTGAAGGAACAAAACAATAAATCAAAGGGAGCACTTCTTAGAAAATTTCTTTTTATTCCAAAAAAATTTAGAAAATTTGACAATTTTGGCAAAACATTATTGACAACTATCTAAATATAATTCTAAAGAAAAACAATGGTGGTAATTGCATATGGCACCCATGATTCTCAGTGCTTTAGTTCCTTGAGAAAGATGATTTGCTGAAAGAAGAAAAAAAAAAAACTAGACGGAACATAATCCTGCTTTAAACAGCCTTGTATGTGAGACAATAAAATCACTATCTAGAATATAATCTCTTGTGTTTTAAGAAGACCTTATCAACCAAACCCGATTTGTTATTATAAAAATTGATATTTTACGAAAAGTTCAAATTAAACCTGAATCATTCTGAGGTAGAAAAAAACTTATGCAGAAAGATCATGTGTGAATTCAGCAAAACGTCGTTGTCGCTGACCCAGCAGGGACAATGACACCAAAGCCAAACCCCTAGAGATATTAAAAGATAGTAAAATTTCAAAAGAAGTTGTTTTGCTTTGCATCATATTTATGTCTGCGGAGTTTGTCCCCTCTGATAAACGGATGGTACTGTAGTTTGCCGGGCGCTGAGACATACCACATGACCACACCTGTTGGGTTCACTGAAACCACAAACTCAGTGGAGTCTTTCAGCACATCAATCTGGTCAGTGTAGACATCAGTGACCTTGAGAAAAAAAAAAAAAAAACAGAAAACAGAAGTGATTCATGGAAGAAAACCTCCACATTAAAAAATGTCTTCTGTCAAAGCCTAAGTTACAACCTTGTACTATTAAACGGTAAAAAACAAAATCTCTGAGACCTACCTTGTAGCTGCCAGTGGTGTAGTTGAGTTTGCTCAAGGAGGTTTCGTAGCGATAGGGCATGTCAGTACGGCGGCTGAAGAACACTAAGGCGCTGGCGTTGTTTGACAGGGGGCGCCAGAACACCTCGATGCCAGACTTCTCCTTGAAGACAGAAAGCAATTTCATTGACAATGAGACATGAAAACGCTTTTCATTGCCATATCCGTCTTATTTTCCTCACAGCCAATGCCAAAACAGCAGCACAATCCACACCTTGAGAATGCGTCTTCCCTGAATACCCAGGGGGTCCTGGTTGATGCTGATGATCATCTTGTTCTGAAGGATGCTCCGGGCTCCACTGCTGATTGTGCGAAGGTCATTGGACATGAACAGGGGAGCGGCCATGATTGCCCACAAAGCCATCTGAGAACGAGACTGGTCCATACTGAGACCAAAATCTCCGATAACCAGCTGGTGAAAGAAAAAAAAATTATCACACAATTAAGAGAGATTACATTTATTAGTAGAAATTCAGACCTTTGTGACAACCACTATGTGCCTACCTGTCATTATGAGCCTGACCGCGTTATAAATAGAGACACTGAGTTCCTAGACATTTCAGTAACCAACACGTTTCTGGACTCCAACTTTCAAACGTTCTCATGGCTCTTCAAGCAAAGTTTAAAGTATAAATACAAAAGCTGGAAATATGCAAATATGTTTATTGTGGCTATTCCCACCATAGTTAAGCTATAAATACTAAAATAACAAAAACCAAAGTCTGGAAGTAACTATCCAAACAACTTGCTAATTAATTAATTAATTAAGCAGGAAAATAAGGAACCAAGTCATTCAGTAAGTAATACTTAAGTAGGTAACTTACTTAAGTATTATAAGTAACAAACTAACAAAGTAATAAAATACTTAACTAAGCCTCTAAGTAATGACCTCTAAGTAATGACTAAGTAACTAGCTACATAATTAAGTAACTTAGGAACCAACAGCATGAGTAACTAACTAAATACTAACTAAGTATGTTTGGTTAGAGGCAGTAAAAAAAAAATAATTAAATACCAATAAGTTGCTAAAGAAGCAACTAGGTTTCTTTCTAAGCTTGTAAGAAATAAGAATGTAACTAAGTAACTTGATGAGTAACTAAGTAGCAAAATGACTAGTATATACCTACGAAACTAACTAAATATGTAACAAGAAACTGAGTAGCCCACTAAAACAAGGAACTAAGTACCGTAAGTAACAATGGATGGAAAAATAATCGGAAAACAGTAACATTTGTTAGGCCGGTGGGACAAACCATGTCAGGGTCATTCCATCTTCCAGGTCCGGCTGCAGGTGCCAGGACATCCTGGTTTTCAAAAAACCAATCAGCAATGCTCAGCACACTGCTCCAAGAGTCCTGGATGTCGCCATAGTTACGCCAAAGGTTGCAGATCTGCCCGAGCTGAGTGTAATTCACCTGAAACATCAAGAGCAATATTAAACCACCATACCATTACATACCAATTATATTTATAGAGCAAGTTATACACCCACAGGACCAAAGTGCTGTACACAATCATAAAATACAAATATGATCAATCGGTAAATTCATAATAGCAATAGTATACACAAGTAATTATAAAAATAACACAATACAGGACAACAAATTCAACATCTCAGATTATCTCAAAGGCCAAAGAAAAGAGTCATGTCTTAAGAATGCATTTAGCTCTAAAAAGTTCCCTGATTGTATTAGAACACAGTGTTCAAAACATTTGCCAATGATAAACACCTTCGGTGGAAGTCCACCCTGGTAAGCAGGCCAGCTGCAGGAGTAGCCAATGGGGCGGCCCGTTGCGTTTAAAGCCTTTGACATCAAAGGATAACCTGCCAGGAAAAAACAATAAGAGTCGATTAATATCAGATGGTGAATCACCTCTGAATTCATACCATCAAACTAATGACTCATGTTTTCTTACCCAGCTCCTGCTCAACAGCATTGGAGTAACAGCCATCAAATTTAAACATGTCCACCTCCCAGTCAGCGAATGTCTGAGCATCTATTTCAATCTTATCCACCGTCGTCCCAGGGTACCCACCGCAGGTGTGGGTGCCCATGTCCCCATAGATGCCCAGTTTGAGGCCTCTGTCATGCAAGTAGCGCGCCAGCTTATTGATTCCCCCTGGAAACCTGATTTTAACATAGAAAATTAAACATTACCTGTTGAAACTGTTGAATAAGTGCAGGTTTTCCACATTACCAACAATGCTAGTTGCTAAGGTCATGATTACACAGTCATAAGAGAGCAATATGTTCTCATGTTTTAAACAGCAGGTCAGGCACTTATCACAGCTTCCCACGGATCTCAAAGGTCATTGTTTTTATCACACTTGTTTTAATCTACTGACTCTGATTTGAAGATACCTGCAGAAAAGCTATAGACAAATGTACTTTGCTGTGATTGTGAAATTGCTGTACTGCCACTCTTTTTGTCTCATTGGCCTGGATATGATAACGTTGTTTTTACAAAAGAGCGCTCCTGTCTGAATGTGTCCAGGCTATACCTCTTAGGGTCAGCCTGCAGCCGTCCATCTTTGTCTCTGTCCATGGACGACCAGCAGTCATCTATGTTCACGTAGACGTAGCCCAGTTCCTTCCAGCCGTCCTCATACAGTCTGTCTGCCATGTCTATAAACAGATTCTCACTGGAGGGAGGAAGGACAGCAATGTTTAGCACTGACCCGAACAAGATGTACGGTTTGTAAACATCTAATGAATTAATGCTGCATTTGAATAAAATTTTCATCCACTATTACTATTAAAAGACACACTTTTCTGTTTATTTAACATTTCTTGACTGCTTCTGTGTAGTAACGTTATTTTAGGCGTGTTCATTTATTAAAAGCCTGCTTGCCTGATGCAGTTCTTTGGGTCGTTTGTGCAGTCAATGTCACAGCGGAATCGTTCCCATGCCAACCAGCCCATTGGAGGTGTTCTCATCAGTCCATTGTCAAGGGCGAAGGCAGTCATGGTGGCCACAGAGGCAAAAATGAGCACTGAGAAATGCATTCCTGAAGTGAAAAAGAAAAATCTGATGATACAGATGCTGCAGACACAGGCCTGTAAATACATGAATAAAAGAAAAACAGAAAAACCACAACTAAGAACAGAAAACTATGCATAAAATCCTTTTTGCACTTTTGTTAGGCTTCAGCTGCAAATTGTCATTGGGATTTTATGTCAGAAACCAAAACACAGGGGGAAATTGCATGGTAATCAACATTTTTCACAAATAAAAAGCTGAGCTTGCACCTTTTGTTGCAAGTCCAGCTGCTACACTTTTGGGTTTTGTCTCTACTGCCTTTTCACCTCTTGGGAAGTTTTTTTTTTTTTTTCATTTATGCTTAGAAAACAGCTGAGGCTCATTTAGATTAGAAGTCAAAGATTCTCAGTTGGTTTTAGGGCAACTTCAGCACATGCCAATGATCTAAACCATTTCATTGGCTGAATGTTAAGAACTATTGTCCTGTTTCAGGTCTTTAGCAGTCTGTAACATGTTTTCTTCAATGACAAGTTTATTTATAAAGCACCATTCACAAACAAAGTCACAAAGTGTTTTACAACATAAATCACAATTAAGTCTATAAAAAACAAGTATTGGACCATTTCATGGATGGTCCAATGAAATGGACCATTTCATTGGTCCAATTGAATAATTTTGCAAGAACAGTACATGCAATGTGCTGGATTGCATCAACATCAAACAGCTATTTACACATCGAAGGTGTGATGATATTTTCTAGGTGTGTTTTACCTTGACAGACACCTTAAACCTCGTGAGTCTCAGCTGACTGGGAGCAGCCAGCAACACCAACTTGCTGAGTGACAATTTTCATTGTGATGTGTTTCATTGTGATCTGGCCATGAAAAACTTTTAATTTTGTAGTGTAAGTCTAAATACTGTGGCAAAAAAACAACACTGCGCAATAGTTGCACTTATTTATTTAATCAATAATATTTTGGGAAGTAATGTGGACAAAAATAGCTATACATTCGCGTTATAACATTTTTTTAAGAATGAAAGTAAAACTATAAACTTACTGTTGCGCCAAGGCCAGTGTCGATATTCTTCTTATTTTGGTTTCTGCTTTAGTCTTCACTTTGCTCAGAAGTTAAGTGTCTAAAAAACGCGAGGCACAGAAGCATCAGTTATCCGGAGTCGAGTCTATAAACACGGAAGTGGTACTCGCATGACTCCTGCTGTCAGGTGACAATACACCGGAAGTTAGAACAAGAGAGACGGGACGTTGCTTTTTAATGTTTATTATAACAAATCGACACAAAACAAGCTTTGTCAAGCGGTATTTGAAGTAAGATAGATACTTTTCATTAAGATAATTTTTCGAAATTTAAAAAGCATAAAAAATTTACTTTCCTTATTGAATTGGAATAAAATAATATAAAACAGGATCATTTTATATTATTATTATTATTATTATTTTTAAAACATAAACAAAATTCATTGTCCTTTTTTCTTTTCTTTTTGCTTGCTTGCTTGTTTTGTTTTTGGTTTTCCTTAATACTTGTGAAAACCAAAAACGACATTCTCCCAATCTAAAACAAAATTCTTACATGATAATGTAAACTATGCTATAATACTATGAAACGACAATCGTTTCCTCAACTTTTTAGTATGGCTAGAGAGAGAAAAACGATGAGAAATAGTTTCAAGGTAGAAGTCACTAATAATTTATATCAACGTCCTTTTTCAGAGTTTGCATGTAGTGGCATCTAGAAGTATTGCGTCATGAAAAGTAACCTGCGTAAATGATCGCCTTTTGAGGCAAGGTTTCATGCTTGCATTATCTATCAGCCACAGCCACAAGGTGACAAGATTTTGTTGTTTTAGTGCAAATCAAACTGATCAAACTGTGTGCAAAATGAGGAATCAAATCACTTTGTTGCTTTTATCATGCTTGTTGTCTATTATTACTCAATTATTTTATTTTGAGGGGGGCGGGGGGGAGAGCCTATCCAACAGGGGGCGCACTAATACATGACATATTTACGAATATTTGTTTATTCATTCACTAATATTTAGCCAATAAAATTGTTTTAAACAGGTGTATGCTATAAACGTAATTAAAATGTAGGGTATGGAAATGACCGATTGGCATTATGTTGCCTGACGTGTGACGTGGTAGTTCAAATTTTATTTATTAACTTTTGACATCCTTGTTTATGTCACTGTAATGATGCTGAACATCATGAATAATCCTTTCTAAGCACGTTATTTTTATATTAACAAAGAAAATAGTTTATTGTGTTCATTGATATAAATGTGGGCAACAGTGAGGCTGTCACATGGTAAAGACGCAGGAGCTGGTATCTTTTTTCTGATTGGCTCCTCTCAACGTGAGGTCGTCTGACGCCTAACCGTGAACAGGAAGAGCTTGTAATGTCAGTGAGGTGCACACCGCTCAGGGAGAAATGGCAGAAACAAGCCTGGGTAAGATGATAACACTATCCCGAGCTTCACACACAACCTCAGACGCTGTGAAAGCTGAATATGAGATCTGTTTGGTGGCGTGTTAGCTGCAGAGCAGCAGCTGTACTGACATGGTCCACTGAAATGCTTGTTTTTCTTTTGTACAGCAGACAGACTTCCTGGTTTTAGGTTTCAGCGTGGAACTACTCAGACATATTTTACTTTCATGTTAAAGTAACAGGAACAGATCTGAACAAAATTGAAACTGGGAGATAATACAAGAATTATGGGAGGACTGCCATACTACCACAGTTTGGAACAAAATCCTTTGTAAGCGTTCTCAATGGGGTATTGATTATAGATTATCAGTTTTAGTTTAATATGTTGTATCAAAGCAGCAAAGCAGTTGTGAAATAGTTGCAAATACTTCAGTTTTACTTCACACCAGTTGTTTACCAGCTCTACCAGGGAGTCAGATGAGTGGCTTTGTTTTGAAAAGTAAGGCTTAAATCTTTACAATCAAATATCAAGTCAAGTCTCAAAACAAGATATGAAATTCCAGAGTCAATCCAATGTCCTGAACTTTCAAGTAATACCAGTTTCGAAAAATAATTAATGCCCTGTAGAAAATAGTTGTAAAAAAAATTTTTTTTTCAGACAAAAATAACCTACATAAATAAAAACTTCAATGATTTCATTCATTAAGGGCCAAAGGTTGTCCAGACTAATGATGTTTTTCTGGGTTCTGGGACAAGTTTGCATGAGCCGTCAATGGTGTTTTTGTAGTAATATTGGTAGACTTGGCCCTGCTGGTAAGACTCACCACTGTGTAATGATTTTTTCTCCATTTATGGACAATGCCTCTCATGATGATTTGCTTACTGTCCCATTTCCAAACTGATAGATGTCAAAGACTTTTTTTCTCCCCAAATTTTTTTTTCACAACACTGCATATTAGCTCTGCCACATAACACCATTATTAGATACTTGAGGACTTTCATTATTGAGATAACAATCTCATTCAAATATCATGCATTTTTATCTTTCTGATATTGATGCAAAACCGTTTATGCCATGAATAAATATCCGTTTTATCCGTCTGTTCAAATGAAAAAAAAATGTCTCTTTGTTATCTGGGACCTTTGTCTATAAATAGATCTGATTCAAATGAAAATTATATTTAAACCACTTAATGAAGACTCTAAATATGTTTATGAATCTTCTGTTTAACCAGTGGGTAAATCTTTTGCTTGAGCAGTTACTGTAGGTCTCTGCTTAATTTATTTATTTATTTATTGAAATTCATCAATAAAATTTCAAAACATATTGTTAACAGATCTATTGAGGGGGTTGTTGTAAGCATAATAACTTTATACCTTTTCCATAAAGTAGTTCTGAATAGCATGTACATTTTAAGATGTAAATTAAATAGTAGTTTGAATACTATTAAATGACTGGATTTTGTCTGTAGGTGCCTTCCGTGTGGTGAAGACCCTCCTCGGAGGTACAACAGCTGGTTTTGTGTTCGGACAAGCTGCCTCATATGCAGTCAAGCCCTCTCTGACTGAAGACGTCACTCTGCTGAACGCTGCCACTCGAGCTGCTGGACGTGCTGGTTCAACCGGTGTAGCGGTCGTGGCAGCATGCCTCATGTTTACATCAGCACTCCTTTCTCTTGGACTGGGTTTCCTCCTCAGTGCCATGGTGCTGAAGCTGCTCAATAAAGCAGGTGTGACCCTGCCTTGGTTGATAGGAGCCATGTCCGGGGCATCAGTCGCATTGGGTGCAGTCGTCACCGGAGGGTTGGAGGGTATCATACCACCTTGGATCTACATCATGGTTCAGGGCACTCTGGTTCTTATCGTGTACTCATACTCCAACATCAATGACATGACAACAGCTCTGTTAATCATCTTCACCACTCTGTACGCCAGTGTTATATTTGGACGATTGGGCGCCATTCTTGGGTTCTTCTGTATGGGACTGAGCATTATCGTTCTCTTTGCTCTACGACGAACTCTAACAGCAAGGTCACCACCAAAACCAGAATCTAAAACCAGGTGCAAATTGTTGGAGAGGATCTTCTTCTACTCTGTTTTTGTGGCAATTTGGGGGTTTTTTGTTGGTTTGGGTTCAGGTGGGGCAGAAGAAGGCACAAAAACACAAGTGATTTTAATGCTACAATCAGTCCTTTGGGTGGGATTTCTGTCTGTGGGACTGTTGGGGGCTGGCCTGGGAACTGTGGCCACGGTTGGACTGGGGCCAGAGGTGGCTGGAAAGGTTGGTGTGGGAGCTGTGGTAGTAACATCAATAGCTTTGAAAGCTGTTGTACTTTTGAGCTCTGCTCTAGGACTGAGAAGCTGCTCCGGAGCAGCTTTAGGAGCAACTACAGCTGCAGGAGTGTCACTGGGTGCTGCGAGTGTTGCAGCAAAGCAAACATTTAGGTCTAGGAATTCAACATTGGTACTTTTAGGTTCCGTTATCTTGGGTGTACTTGTAGCCCTCAAGGTTCCAGGACTGACATCAACACAGCTGACAACATCTGAACTGATAACAGTGACATTCACTGCAGTAGGGGCATTCATCTTGGGTGCACCAAAGAGCCCATTCCACACTAAGGTGAATCTACAGCAGGGGCTTCTCACAGGAATGGAGCTAATTAAAGGAATCGGCATGGAGACGGTCACTGCAGCAGCGGCGCCTATTGGAGCCGGAGCTCTGGGGGCCGCAGCATTAGGCACGGCAGCTCTGGGGACGCTGGGGACCGTAGGAGTTCTGGTGGCTATAGTGCTGGCTTTGGGAAGCGCTCTCAGTGGTATGCTAGGAAAATCACCATCAACAACCAACACACACAGAGACTGAATGACAACTGAGTTTACATCTGTTTCTACAACTGGAGTCAAACTCCAGCATGTTGCTGCTGCTGGTGTTTTTCCAACAAAGAGGAATGATAATATTTTTTGTTTTGTGTAGATATTTTGTATTTGTGTCTCATAAGAACCATATAGTTTTGTCCACCAGTAAACATTGGTATTTGTGTCCTTTTCAGGACTTAAATTATTTTCTGTAACATGATGGAGAATTAATAAAAACCCTTTTTTTTGTCATATGGCTTAATGAGACCCCCTCTTCTGTCTTTTTCTCACTTCTGCGCACATCACATTTCCCAAGACATGACTGTGAGACTTTAGTGTCATCTTAACAACAGTACCAGAGGATTAGCTGTTTACCAGTGGGAGATGTTAGGGGTGGGAGGTAACACAGGACTTATCGGAGCACAGAAGAGCACCAGAGAAGTGATTCTGGTTTTTAGATACAACCTTGTAATGCCGTTTAACCATTTTGAACATGCATTACTTTCACATTGGTAGCTGCACATGGCTCCTTTCTACTGCAAATTCAACAGGATTTGGATTCTGCAGGCCATATTTTCACTATGAAGTTTTAGCTTGTGAAGAACAAGAATAATCAAATGAACCTAAATGTCATAAAAGGTAAGAACCTTTCATGATGCGTTTATATTCACCCAGGGACTGATTTTTTTTTTTTTCTTTTCATACATTTGATGGAAACTTTTGCATCTTTTCAAAGGATTTTACAATACATTTGGGAATACCGTCGGAGAAACCAAATGGATTACCTTTAAATGAACAGCATGTCTGTGGACCGTGTCAATACAACAAACACAGAGCACTCCACCGAGTGCTCTGCAGAGTATTCAGGACCGGCTCCCAGTGATCCGAGCCATACCCGGGATGTGGCTGTCCTCCAGTCTGGCTGCTGCCGCTGCCTGCCCCGGTCATTGCGACTTACCTTTACCCCTAGGTCCTTGGAGAGCCTTTACCAGAACTACTTTCGTAGGCAGAGAGAAGAGAACCTGCTGGTCTTGGTGTTATTTGCAGCCCTCTTCAACAGCTTCATTATCATTATGTGTGCGGTGGTGTACACCGAGGACAAGCTGGCCATGGTGGTGGTCGCCGTTGTGGGGCTGGCAGTGGATGTAGTTCTCTACCTGCTCTGCTGGTTCCAAAAACTCCCTACATCCCCTATGGCAAGAAGAGCGGTGCCATATGTGCTGTGGCTGATGGTCACCATCCATGTCTTATGTTATATGGGACTGAACTTCAAGCGATTCTCTGATGCAAGCGACTCTGTGGGCTGGCAGGCTTTCTTCAGTTTCTCCAGCTTTTTGACTTTACCGCTGAATTTGGTGCCCCTTGTCCTCCTCGCAACGCTCTCCTCTGGGATACACACCCTGACACTGGGGGTCACCGTGGCTCAAAGGTTTGGGGATAATCTTCAAGGGGCCATGCTGGTGAGACAGGTAAAGAAATGCAGGTGTCACAAAAGGTCACAGTTGAACTGGGACAAGAGAGAAATAAAATGTCAACAATTTAGAAATGACATATTTCACAAAACAGCAGCTCCTACTGAAACTTTGCAAGTCTCAATGTGTTTGATGTCACGGTAAATTGCATGACAAAACTGTTAGAAAAAGACATAAATAAAAACTGATTTGATTTCACAGATAAAATCATGCTTAAGAGCTCAACTATTATCTTGAAGATCTCTAGAGTTTTGAAGACCACAGAAATATCTATGGTAGGCCAGATTTGGCCAGCGGGCCTTAAGTTTGACACATACTCTAATAGTAATATGGCAGTGTGACCAAGACTCGACAGTGAAAGACAAAAGTAGTCACTTTAAGAACTTTCCTTTCCATACCTGCGTCTGTAGATGTTGCATGACTCTGTGTTTATTTGTTATTTGTAATATTTCATTGATAAAAACTGTAATATACCCTAGTACACACTGCATTTATCGTTCATCAACAATATATATGACTCTCACATTTCGGAGTTCTTCAATATTTAGCTGAAAGCAGCAAATTATCATATTATTACAGACAAAGAGTGGAGATCACCTAACTACAGGAAGAAAAATGTGGCATTTCCTCTTTTTCTTCAGCTGCTGGCCAATGTGATGCTGTACCTGTGTGCAGCCATGGTGGGTGTGATGTCATTTTACATGGCCGACAGGAAGTACAGAACAGCGTTTTTGGAAGCTCGTCAGTCTCTGCAGGTTAAACTGACTCTGGAGGACCAGAGCACCCAGCAGGTAAGATGACTCAGGAGAACAATGTGACTTTCACTCTTCAGGAGACCTAAACTAACCTTAGCCACTGTTTTCCCTCCTAATCGAAACCTATCATGCATCCTAATATTGTGACCTTAACTGACATGCAGTATAACTGTTTACATCATAGAGACATTCTTTATGCACTTTCCCATGAACCTACACCCAAATAGATAAGATGACAGAACGCCCTGTGCTCCTTAATTGCTCTGTGTTTTCCTCTGCTGCTGGCTAATAGGCCGTTGTTTTCATCTGTGGATCAGTCATCAGGGACTTGTAAAAATAATGTCATCTTAGCTGTTGGGCAATAAATGCAGATATGTTTTGTGTCTCTTGGGCAACATACCACTTAAGCTCACTATCTGGTTAGCTTATCAAATATTTATTTTAACTCAGCTTTACAATTTTACATTTAGTACTGCGTTTTGTTTCTGTTGCATCTACTTATGTAGAAATGTCAAAGCATGTTTATATGTTAGAATGGCCTACTCAGAATCCAGTGAATACAAGTGCTTATCACAATTTTTATTTATTATTTTTTATTTTGTAAAAATATTTGAAAACCATGTTATTTTTTTTCTTCCTCTTCACAACTATGCAATACAATACATTGCACTATTTTGTTGGTCTGTAACATAAAATCTCAATAAAATTCTTGAATGTTGAAATTTGTGAAGCTAATTGAAAAACATTTAAACTTTAACAGAGCTGTCTTTCTTGTTGTTTAAAAAAATAGAGAGTTGCAAACAAAATCCCAAATAACATGTTAAGTGATAAAAATAAAAGAGATAAGAAATATGTCAGCTTCACCAAACCTGACCAGAATATTTTCATAACCACTGATTAATAGCTTTATATGTTGGGCTCTCAGAAGTCTTTTTCTGCTTCATGTTAATTGAACACACACACCTTTCCCTTTCCCCCCATGTAGGAGGAACTGTTGCTCTCCATCCTGCCAAAGCATATTGCAGATGAGATGCTGCAGGGCATGAAGAACCAGGCCAATCAGAACGAGGTCCAGCAGCAGCAGCAGTTCAACACCATGTACATGTACCGCCATGAAAACGTCAGGTCTGGATCACAAAATTAGCTTTAATGCTACACAAGAGTTGTGATTTTTGTAAGTGAAAAATGTATGCTGGAGGTCATGTTGTTTCTCCTCTATATATGCCTTTTTGTTTCAGTATACTGTTTGCAGACATTGTGGGCTTCACCCAGTTATCCTCAGCCTGTAGTGCACAAGAGCTGGTAAAGCTGCTCAATGAACTGTTTGCCCGCTTCGATAAACTGGCCTCAGTGAGTATCAGCAATGAATGAATTACCTTAATCATGTTTCGTTAGTGCTGTAAACAGTTATAAGCACCCTGCTGCCTATATTTTAAATGAATCTTTTTATGCAGTAGTATAATCTTAATCTTAAAACAATAACAAAAATTGCACTGTTAAATATAGAAAAACAATCACCTGTTGCAAAATCATCTGTATCAATAGTAATGCAGATTTCACATGAACTGTTCAGACATCTTGATCACAAAACAGTAGAATTCAAAATCTGTTGCTTTAATGGGTTGTTTTTTTTACTTTTAGTATGAAGGACTGATTTTTACTGTTTTTTGACAGGCCTTGTTACCAATACTTTCAACTTTGAGCAACAGCTAAAAAAACAGTGATCAGCAAGAAATCTTGTGCCTTTGTTCTGAGATCTTTGTTTATAGATATAGAAGTTATTCAAATTGATAGCCAGAAGGTTGTTGTTTTTTTTCTTTGTGTCTTCTTTTATGTTTCTGTTGTTATTTTGTCATGACTAAATGTTAAGACAACCAATAAATGCTATCAATGTGCCAATCAGTTTTTTGGAAGACATGTCAAAAAATAAAGCATTTTTGGTCTGAACAAAATCCTACTTCCTTCTTCGCCATCTTGTGTCCAGACTGAAATCCTAAAAAAAACTTGTAAAATTAGCCTAAAATAGGCATCCTTGATCTTTTTTTATTAGGGTTGCCAATGGCTGAATGAAAACCCAACACACAGCCAACAGAGTACAGTCATTGAAAGGTTAAATTTTGAAAATGTCAATGTCAGTGTATTATTTTAGTAGCAAGTTTTTTAATCAGAATAGAATGTACTGTGGCACACTCATTTTAATTTTTAATTGGTTGTGCATTCTCAATAGATATATCAATACAAAAAAAATCTACAAAACCCACTGAAATTTCTATTAATTTGCACAGACATAAGACGCCACGTTTACAATTATTAATACAGTTCCCTGTATTAATAATTGTTTTCTTAAGGCCCAATCTCTTTTTATAGAAACTTTTGCAAATGAAATGTTTCTATTATTGTGCAGCAACATCACCAACTGAGAATTAAGATTCTTGGAGACTGTTACTACTGCATCTGTGGTCTGCCAGACTTCAGGGAAGACCATGCTGTTTGCTCTATAATGATGGGCCTTTCAATGGTGGAAGCTATTTCGTAAGTAGTGCCTCCTTTAAAAATATGCAAAGCGAAAAAGAAAATAGCTCTGTGCTTCCCTGATATGGACATAATGTAAAAATGAACAATAAAGAGGGATAAAGTAAACATCAAATAACAGAAAACCTTGAGAGCAAATAATGAAGGTCAGGGTATTGAAGTATGGTGTGAACAGTCAAATATGTGTAGAAAATAATTCTTTCTCTATTTCAACAGGTATGTGCGTGAAAAGACAAAAACCGACGTGGACATGCGCGTGGGTGTTCACACAGGCACTGTGCTCGGTGGCGTCCTCGGTCAGAAGCGTTGGCAGTTTGATGTTTGGTCAACAGATGTCACTGTGGCCAATAAGATGGAGTCTGGAGGAATCCCTGGGTAGAAAAATAAAAATAAGATCTTACACCTAGCAGTTAAGTCCTTGTGTCTTAAAACATTTATATGCTGCACAGGAGAGTGCACATTTCCCAGAGCACTAAGGACAGTCTGCATGGGGAATTTGAGGTTGAGCCTGGAAATGGAGCAGAGAGGTGTGAGTACCTGCTGGAGAAAGGAATTGACACTTACCTGGTTCTCAAACCCAAAGAGGAAGCAAATGGACTCAATGGAACCGTAAGTTATTTTTAGCTGAAAAGAACATTGATGCTAGCCTGTAGTAAAGATGAAAATAAACAAAAGTTGGTTTTAATGTCATGTTTAAATATCCCTTTCTTTTTTACCTCAGACACCTGGGACACTGACCAGCAGAAATTCAAATCAGGTGATCAATACAACAATAACCAATGGGAGCACAGTCTCCCCTCAGTCAATGCTGACTAGCCCTAAACAGGAGGTAAATAAAATTGTATGTCTGATTTTTTTGTTGCAAAGACTAATGTTGTACTCAACCTAGGCATTAGAATAATTGAAAAATCTATTAGATAACTTAATAACCTTATATGCACATTTGATTTCTGTTTTGTTGCAAACAATCTTAGAGAAATAAAATGGCTGATGAACAAGCTATCAACAGACGACTGCAGCAGGAACTTCTGGACAGAGAGTCTCAGCAAATGTAAGATGTGTCATCAATTATTTGGTGAACTTTAAAAGCAAACATCTGGTATATTTGTCCTCCCTATGTGGGTGCCATTTTTTATGCATCATTTTCCAGTATTTGGTGTTGAGTTGTGTTGTTTTGAAACAGAATGAAGGATCAAATCAATCCCGTTTCACTGCGGTTTGTGGATGGAAAGTTGGAGGAGCACTACTCCTCAGAGAAGGAGAAGAGAAGTGGTGCGGCCTTCAGCTGCTGTGTCATTGTGCTCTTTTTCATCACAGCAATGGAAGTGTTTATTGACCCGTTGTGAGTTGGTGTTTAATCACTGAATATTGTTGCAAGTATCTAATTCTCAATTTATTTGGAACTTATGAGAATTCATTTTCTTTTGTAGTGATTATAATTGTTTCATGTGTTCTTTACCCAGGTTGGTTGTGAACTACGTGACTCTCGCTGTTGGGCAGCTGTTGTTGCTTATTCTCACAGTTTGCTCCCTAGCTGCAATCTTTCCTAGGGTGGGAAATTAAGCATTAATCTATTAATCATTCTTAACCACTAGCCTGTTTATTTTTTTATGCTTTAAAGACAAATTAAAAGTGTATTTTCAATTTTTCCATTTCTTGATTTGTGTTATTTATGGTTTGCTTGTTACAGATGTTCTCTAAAAGGTTGGTTTCCTTCTCAATGTGGATCGACCGCACGCGGTGGGCTCGGAACACGTGGGCCATGGCAGCCATATTTGTTCTAACCATGGCCGTAATAGCCGACATGGTAAGACTAAAGAACATCTTGACAAACGCAGAATCTTTGTGAATGCTGACTGTTGCAATCAAAGGAATGAATCCGTTTTATGTTGTACACTTTTATCTCCATTTATTCAGAGCTGAAAGATTTCACCATTCCAAGCGGTTGTATTGTGTGTGTTGATTTCTATTAGTGAGTTTCCACTTTCCTATCATCAGGTATCACTGCCTGCTACACTTTTCACTGCATGCTCCCAGCGGAGTCCATTAGCTATCTGTCTCGCTGCCTGGTGCCTAATTTGTCACAGCCTCACAGGGAAACCTGCTACACACACTGCTGAGTTTTGTCACGTAGATGCAGAATGATCCTTCATTTTTGTGTCAGGCATGGATGACAGTCCATCTTCAAAGAGCCCCTAAAATCATGTACCTTTTATTTCCTCAAAAAGTGCACCAATGTGTATGTAATGTTGCAACTTGATTTAGAATTTGCTATGGGGCAATACCAGATATTGTACAATATTAACATTTTGAAGCCTAAACACTAGGCTTCAAAATACTTTACAAATTGGGGCAAGAAACTTAAACGGTTGAATGTATTTTTCAATGACTTCTCAGAAGCAGGACAACCCCAATGGAAAATGCAATGGGAGACATAAATGTAAACACAGATTTGATCTTTTTGCAAAAAAAATAAATTAATTAATTAATAATAATAATAATAATAATAATAATAATAATAATAATAATAAAACAAATTAAATAAGAGCTATTTATAACATTTATCTAATCAAGATATTCTCATTTAGATCGGGACAGCTGGGCAAGGGAGCAGCAACATAAATACATTACATTTATCAACAAAAGATGAAAGATATTAAGAATTGTTTCTATTAAAATCACTTTCACACAAATGAGGTGGATTCCAACAATTTTGCAGTAGCTAAATTTGTTATTTAGTTCATACATTTGATGCCAAAAACCTAAATACTTTCTCATCTAGTTAAGTTGTTACATTACTGATGTAATCGCAGATTGTAAGTTTCACATTTATTTGTTAAAAGGTATGTCGCAACAGCAGGGATAACATCCAAAATGGCTTTGTATGTAAACACATACCAGTGACTAAGGTCTAGGGAGGTAATTACCTTTTCCACAGGGTAAAGAAATAAGCTCATTATCCCATAACTACTTGTTGTGAAATCATGTCCCAAGTAAAACTTACTGGCAATGAAGTTTTTAATTCACTTCCACAGTTTTATTTTTTCAATTCGATTTTTTAAAAACTATTTAATGTCTTTCTGACAGTATTTTAGCTTGTAACATAAAAAATATAAAGTAATTAGTGTCAGATGTTGTAATGTTTTTCAGTACAATTTTTATATGACTTAACACCCATTACTCCTGTTGTCAGTGTTCTTTGTATCTTTGATTTTTCAGCTAAGTTGTGTCCCACCTTCACTGAGGCTCTTTAACAGTACCTTTGGCCCGATGCTGGAGTCTCTTGGCGACCGAGGCTGTGCAGAAAATCCAAAGTATTACAGCTTCATGGCTGTGATGTCACTCATCGCAACCGCCATGTTGGTTCAGGTCAGCCACCTGATCAAACTGGGCCTCATGGTGTTAGTTGTCACAGCAACAGGAGCAGTAAATATCTACAGCTGGAGTGACCTATACGACTTGTATGATTTTATACAGTTTGCCTCCTACAGGTAAGGAAGAGGGGAATATTGATACAAGACTTTTTTGCCTGTTCCTGCATTTTGCTATGGATGTTTAGTGGTGTGTGCACGTGTCATTTCTAATGTTGGCCCTCTCCATGTATTTTCAGAACATCCATAGTGCCATCAAAGTATCTCATGACAATGATGATTATTATCATGATGATAAGCTTTTACTTCTTTGCTCGCCATGTGAGTAAAACTAGGGGAACATTTAATGACACTTTCACTACTGATTTCAAAATATTCTTGTTTTATGAGAAATACAAATACAAGTCCTATCAAACTTGTATTTGTGTAGCTGGAGCGTCAGTCGAGGAAGCTGTTCTTGTGGAAGATTGGGGTTCATGACCAGAAGGAGAGGGTGTTCGAGATGAGGCGCTGGAACGAGGCACTGGTGACCAACATGCTGCCAGAGCATGTGGCCAAACACTTTCTGGGTACTAAAATGAGAGATGAGGTACAAATCAAGCCAAGTCAAGTCCACGTTGATTTCCAAAGCACATTTAAAACAACAATATAACAAAATAGTTGATCAAAGTGCTGCTCAAGGTGTAACTCATCACTATCATAACAATAAAAAAATAAAAAGTTGAATAAACGAATAACAGTACCTTTGGCCCGATGGTACTGGTACAAACTGCTACACAGAATATGTGTTGAAGATTACAAGGTTCCTTGCAACTGAATGTGTGTAAGAATCTAATGAATCAATGGCATGATGGATCTGAGTTGTTTGCTTACAACAAAATTAACAGATCAGTTTAATAGAAATAAATGAAAGTACATTTTTTTTAAAATGCATGCATCCTGCAATGCATACAAACCATTTGGGAAAATAACATGTTTGTTTTTACCTACATTGTGTTTTTTGCCATTCTTTTGAAATGCAATCAATGTGTCATGAGAGTTTAGATTCTATTACTATGCAATCCATTGCATTTCAGTGCCATCTTGTGGTTTGTTCCATAATTACATAATCTTCTGAAATATAGAAATATCCATTATCATAAAAGTCAGCACAAGCTACTTTAATGTAATTATTTTGTTGCAGGAGCTGTACAGTCAGTCTTATGATGAAATTGGTGTGATGTTTGCCTCCATTCCAAACTTTTCTGATTTCTACACTGAAGAGGGCATCAACAACGGAGGCATCGAGTGTCTCAGGATCCTCAATGAAATCATTTCCGATTTTGACAGTGTGAGTTGTGGCGTCCTATCATAATGGACATGAATGATCGGTTTGCATTTTTTTTTCCCCGTAGTGCAAAAACGTTTTTACTTGCACAGCTAAACAATTCAAATGACCTCTACCATTTATGCTAAGAGAGGTTAAATGTCAGGATTTAAGTATTTCACAGCCTTGGAGATGGATACAGGCAGATTCTCTGGAATGTGTTGTGAGATACTTATCCAAATATTAATGTGTATGTGTTTATTTAGTTATCCTGGATTATGGCACATCCTATCCCACATATTAAAACATCATTTATGTTGTGCGGTCCTTTCACCATGGAAAAAAAAGGCTTTTGAAATGCACTATCAAAAACCTAAAATAATTATTACATTCAGACCATTGTCGAATGAATGTAACGATGTGATCAGAACTATATTAAAAATGTTTTTTGTACCCTGCAACAATGCAATGATAAAGGGGAATAGTCATCGAATGAGGGAACAGATGGATGGATAGATGGGTGAATGGATAGATTGATTGTTGTTTTTGTAAAACTTAAATTAAGAATAGCAAATACCTCTTTTGTTCACCAGTTATTGGACCGAGATGAGTTCAGGTGTATCACAAAGATCAAGACGATAGGAAGCACATACATGGCTGCCTCTGGACTAACGCCCGAAAGCAACACCAACGGATATGGCAGCCGAAAGGTGTGATCCTATCTCGTTTTATCTACATACTTCAATTTGTGCCACACAAAGTGATATTAACACAACAAAGTTGCATTCTGTTGTTTCACAGCCAGAAGACCAGTCGCTCATTGAACGCTGGCAGCACCTGTCTGGGCTGGCAGATTTTGCCCTGGCCATGAAGGTCACTCTTGATAACCTCAACAAGCAATCCTTCAACAACTTCATGCTACGGATTGGTCAGTGAACCTGGAAGACGGTGCCTCTCTTTTTGAGTTTTTGCACATGTTACGATCTTTTCATGTCGATTCCTTCAGGTTTGAATAAAGGAGCTGTTCTGGCTGGAGTAATTGGAGCCCGTAAACCTCACTATGACATCTGGGGTAACACAGTCAATGTGGCCAGTAGAATGGAGTCAACTGGAGTGATGGGCAACATCCAGGTAGCTTAAACATAGACAGACATCTTTATATGTTGAATGGGAAAATTGACTTTCAAATTATCTTTACCACCCACCATTTCCCTAACCTTTAACCGTCATTTCTAAATGTCAAATATTAACAATCCTAACCGTAAAGCTAAATCTAGACCCTTAAATATTTCTTTATGTATGAGTAACCACAATCTAAATACCATTTTGAAGAAAACACTGATAAGTTTTTTCTGGTTTTATAAACTCCCATTGCCATACATAGTGACAACTGAATAAACCAATGCAACAGTCTGTAAGTTTGAAAGTTTTAGGTTCTCAGAGTAGCATCCATGTAAATATTTGTCCTGTTTTGCCATCAGGTGGTGGAGGACTGCTATGACATCCTGAAGGAATATGGCTTCCGCTTCATTCGAAGAGGGCCCATATTTGTCAAGGGAAAAGGAGAGCTGCTTACCTTTTTCATGAAAGGGAAAGACAAGTCTAGAGGCAAAGCAGGTCCGGGAACAACTGCTCTTCCGCACCAAGTAGAGGACCTTTCCTGACTTTTTTCACCTGCATATTTCAATTAACATGCAAACCGATTTCAGGGCAATAATAGCTTTGCTCCACTTTTCTTGTACACAGTTGTTTTTCAGCATGTTTTTATAAACTCTGCCACTCATGTTAGCAGCAAAAAAGTACAGAAACCAATAAATTCAAATGCCACTGCACAATAATCATGACTATTAAAAAACTGCATTAAATTTTTGCAAAGTAATGCAATAGGTCCCACACTGATGACATCAGAACAAACAAACCTATGGTCTTTTCTAAATAGTGCCAAGAAACATAGGTGACATTCTCAAATAAAAGAAACACTTTTCCATTTTCTTTGTGTAAATGTAGCATGTAGAATCCGTTTGGAAACATCAATTGATGCAGGAATGAATTTTTTTTGTTAGGTGAACACAGAGCTTGCCTTACTCTCACCAATGACATAAATGCCTAATTATTATTTTTTTATTTGTTGATATTAAGGAGCGTGATGTCATCATACTCCACATTTAAGTAAAACACAAAGATATCTAAGAATGCCGCAAGAGTCAGAATGTAAATCTGTGTTTATAATTTTATGGATGTATGTAACAAACATGTAGCATACTTTGTTTTACCTTGTGGTTAATTACATTGCATTTACACTTTTAATAAATTATATTTAGGCTTTGTGTTTCAAATTATTTTACAATGTTTTGAATGTTGTGCCAATGTAAGTGGCATCCTAGTTAATGAAAACTACCGGTAGTTACTAAACCAGAGGGATTGCTTTATTTACTGAAATTATTCATATTTAGAGCTTTTTTTTTCTTTAAAATTGAACTAATCAGAATCAAAACCCCATTCAAGTGGATAAATACATATACACCAAAACATACAAAAAAACAAAACAAAAAAAAAACATGGGCAGTTGAGGCAATAAATATAAAATAGTGACTCCTCCAGACTGTTTCACACCAAACCTGTTACCTGATACTGACTCACTTCTACCCTGGAAAGGATAGATGGGATCTTCATGATGCTAGAGCGGCCTGATGCTTTTTTCATAACTTATCCAAGGCATGATGTTTAAACACCACAGAGTTTGTGTAGCAGGGCAACAGTCTTCATCTCATCTAAACTATACTTGCTCAGCCACTGTATTCAAAATAGAGAAAGTAAAAGGTTAAGTGTCAGAGTCATAGTAAGGATTCAAACCCTAGTAGATTCTGGCTAACTGTTCAATTGGGCATAATACCTCATATTGCAATTGTAAGAGTAGCCTGCACAATTTATTATGTGTAGGAACTGAATCCCAAACATCATCTAATATTGAAAAGTTAATCATATCTCCCATTCAGATTTTTATTAGTTTCTCAGCATAATTTGCTATAAATAAAGAAGATTATGACTTTTTCATGATGTTGTGAGGTAAGAAACAGCAGCCATGCTGGTGGCCAATTTGTGTACCACATTGAAAAGATGGGCCTGAAGAAAGTGTCTAAGTTGTAATCATCTGAAACAGAGTATTTGGGAATGTGTATATCTGCTCAATGATGCCTATTTGTTCTGTATGATTAAGTTAAATTGATTGATTTAACTTGTTTAAACTAATCAGATAATAACTAGGTGGAAGACTTTCTGATGCATTGACATTTGCTTAGCCAATCAGTAACTCATTAATCAAGCAGTGTTTCAGTATTGATCAAAGGTTTATTTAACAAGTTAAAGTGGGATGACTGCTATTCCTTCAGAATATCTTGTTAATGTGTGACTCTTGTAATGAATTTAGGCATTTGCACACTAGCATTATAAGTATCATTTTGTTGGTACTGGCTAATGAATAGAATAGACACATTATAGAAAGCTGCAAACTGCAAAGAAACTGTCAGCATAGAATAGCTTTTGGAGTTATATTTCATAATTTCTCAATCACTTTGATGATAAAACACAAATTGTTTCTCAGTATTACATTTTTAAAGACATTTTGGAACTAAACGTTAACATTACATTATTTAAATAATTTTTTCTACAGTTTAAGCATAATTAACTCATTTCAACACATTATTGTAATTTGTCAGTTCACTGCTTAAAAAGATTTGTGTAAAATCTACAAAAAAAATTATATTAGTTTAAAAAATGCATATGTCATAAAAACAACATTTATACACTTTTGTATCTTCTGTTTTGTCAAATATTTAGTTATTATGCTAACTATGTTCCCATGCACCACCCATGGATTATATTCTACTCGGAAGCCTGCTAGTGTAGGAATTTCCGGCTACGTCAGGGCGTCAGGACTCCATTAGAGTTGCAGCTGTTTTGAGAGAAACATCAACAAAAACGAGCTGACATTAGGCTCTGAGTCTGGCAACAAGGCCTTCAATCTGGAAGCGTAACCTACATTTCCCACCCGGAGCTTCGCCGGTTTCTAACCACGGCCGCTCTCGGTGAGGAAACTCTGGCCTCCGCTTCCTCCTCCTCCGACTCGGACACCGGCGGAGCGTCGCCGCCCCCGCGGAAGAAACACCGAGCCTCGGCGGCGGAGGGAGCAGGAGAGCCCGGGGCTTCAGCCGTTGTAACAGGCCTCTCTGGAGTTGTCCTAGGACTTGCCGCACACTCTCAAACCACCTCTACCATCCACTTTAATCGAAGTGTTGTTAACAACTTTAGCAACAGCATGCAGTCAAACGGGGCAGGACAGGGACAAGAATCCTCTGAGCTTCCCTGCCTGAACAGCGCACAAAACGGGGAGTCATCATCCTCGGCCGGTGGAACCCACTCAAACGGGCTTCTGTCCAACGCGGACAACGGTAACGGTGTCGGTACCAGTAACGGGTCTTCGGTTGGACCTTGTTCGGGGACTTCGGCTACCTCCACGGCCTCAGGTTCGGAGGTGGGCTCGTTGAAAAAGAAGAAACGGCTGTCGCAGACGGAGGAAGATGTCATACGATTAATAGGACAACATCTCCACGGACTAGGGCTGAAGTAAGTTTATCCAATGTGTCAGTCGTAGAAAAACTTCAGCAGACATCAAATATTAGCGATGAACATTTCAAGTATAATCCACATCACTGTTTTTTCTTGTGATAGTGCAGTTGCTAAAAGCGCTATTAGGAGCGCTTGACACACAAACATGGGGGGATGGGGTAGTAAGTTAGCCTGTGAGCTCGGCAGTTGGTAGGAAGAAGGGGTCCATCTTGCACAATAACAGTTAGCTTCAAAGCTAATAGCATTTGGCTGCGCTGAGGTGCTGTGCCCTGACATCAGATATTTAACACAACATAAAACACAAGCTACAGTTTAACAGCTCATCACATGTAACGCAACACGAAGCACGTTTTTGAAATTAGGACATGATGTACTGTCAACATATATGGATTTCGCACTGGATAAAAGCATTACATCATCCAACGTTAGTACAGTTCATTCACACTAAACAAGGCTTAACTTTTTCGTACGATCTATTCACAACACATCAATATGAAGTGTTTTATTTGTGTTAAAAGGGATGTTGTTGCAGCTTCTTAATGATGTGCTAAAGCAGGATTGTCGAGTATGTTGGGTACCTGTTTGCGGTTCAAAGGCTGTTGCGCAAAAAAAATTGCGGAGAAATGTTAAGGTTAATGTATAGATTGTCAAGCCAGCGCGATTCGAGGTTTTCGTGTATTGTTTTTGCTCGGCTGCAAAATATATTTTTAACCTCCGGTGCAATATAAATAATAGTGTAATGCGTAAAAGCACCGTAATAACAAGGCAGCATCTGGTTATTATTCCTCGTCTTTTCCAACTCCGCATTTCTTTATATCCGTCATTTTGTGAAGCTTTGTAGATTTAGGCATTTGTTTCCCCCCTCTCGTTTTTATACGACTGTCTCCTGCAGATTATGTCTCTCTAGCATTAATGCCCTAATTCCCGTGTCTCATCGTCACAGATATTTGTCAACAGTCAGCCAGAACCTATGACATGCATTTTATTGAGGGCATGTGTTTATTTGAAGACGGCACTCGGGCATTTGTTCCTGAAATGAGCAGAATCAGATGGTTTCATGGCGGCTGAGGAATGCGCTCTCTACCAGCTGTTTTAGATGGAAACGCTTTGCTTGAATCTAATTATAGCCGCGGTGGGGGTTTCAGGATATGCTTGTGTGTGTGCACTCATCGTTTTCAAAGTGACTGTTGTATATAAGCTTAAACCTGCGCTGATCTGTGCTGTCCAGCTGAGAAAGTAAAAGCAGCCATTACAGGGTTTTATAAAAGACAGCCTTAATGTTGCTCTATCCATTGAGATGGGGGGTAAGGGGATTGGGGGGGGATACATGGCATTGCCTGGTATGAAACAGAGCCCCTATATTTCAGCAGGGGAAATACAGGATAAATCAGTATTGCAGTCAGCTGGGTGAGAGGCTCAACACGAAGCTGCTGCGCCACTTCATTGATACCTGAGAATGATGTCATCATGCTGAAAGGTGTCTGCTCCCCCCTTCAACACCTCCCACACCTCCTTCCCCCGCCACCCCGCGCCTCCTCGTTTTCATCTCGGCAAGCGCATTTATGGTGTCCTTAGCTGGGAGATGCTGTTTGGACAGATGGTAATGGTTCATGGTTGACAAGCTGAGAGGGTGATGTCAACTGCAGAGAAAGCTCACCCCATGTTAATGAACCTCCTACTGTCCACACATAATGCTCCGGTCATGACACAAGTGCTCTGTGTTGGTTTCCCTCAGATATAGGGAGCTATTAAGTTTATGTCACCAGGTAGAGTTGATGATGCCCCCTCTGCATTAAAGTGTTCTCACAGACCACCGTGCCTCTGATTTTAACCCTTTCAGTTGCATTTTGTTGCAAAAAGAAATGCGACAATGATAATAAATAGCTCCGATATGTCACTTCATATAATCATGTTCTGACATTTCGACATCCTGCTGACTGAGCTCACAGTTCTGATTACCCACTCACTGCTGACACTGAGATGCCACCTTCATGCTTAATTTCAAAGTCACCCATCCCCTACTTTTCTTCTTTTTTTTTACTGTCTTCTGTCTATACATCAGCATAACTTTGTCTGCTTCTCCTCCACCCCCCACCCCTCCCTTCTGTCTGTGTGTGTGTGTCTGCAGTCAGACGGTGGACCTGCTGATGCAGGAATCAGGCTGCAGACTGGAGCACCCTTCAGCGTCCAAATTCCGCAACCACGTCATGGAGGGGGAGTGGGACAAGGTTAGTTTGGATGGCTATTATTGATGAGTTAAGGTTTGATAAACATGGAATGTGGGAATGTGCTTTGAATCTGTTGTGCTATTCACACTTTAAAAATATAAATGTGTTTATTTAAAAATTGTATATAATAAAGGACATACATCTTATTAGAGGTTCTTTCAGGTTGCATAGAAAGGCATTGACTTACATTTGTGGTCTATCTGTTATACAAGTTTAATTTTGTTCTCCAATTATTAATTAGTGTATTTAACATTTTTAATTTGTTATATAGTCAATAAACATGCAAAAACATTTTCATACATTTCAAACTAAAATCTACAGTTGGTTATGTTAAAACCACAAGCCTTATTGTATAAAGTAAAATTTAGTACGACTTACTGCTTTTCTCTAAAATCGTAGTCGCGCTAAAGAATCCCTAAATTTTTAACACCTGAAAGAGCAATGCTCAGTCCAACTTCCAAAAATGGAAAGAGTATAACCCAACTGCAAACCAACCAGGCATGAATATTATTGACCTGCAGCTGGACAGCTATCAGTCATCCACTGTACAAACCTGACCCTTAAGGAAGATTGGCTACTATAAAGCCATTTTTGAAAGAAACACAGAAGAAGTCCTGTTTGTACTTTACCGTAAGCCATATAAGAGACACACCAAGCACATGTAAGAAGATTACTTTGGTCAGATCAAACCAAAACTGAACTCTATACCCTCCATGCAGAATGCTGTATGGCAGAAAACAACCTCCCCTGAGTAAAGCACAGAGTTGGTGGTCCAGCAGTGCTTCTCTTCAGCAGAGACATGGAAGATGTTCAGAGCTAAATACAGGCTGATCCTGGAAGAAATCCTTAGAGACTGCAAAAGACTGCAGCCTGTTGAGAGGGTCCACCTTCCAATAGTAACCTCCACTGGGACATTTGGAAGGTTTTGATCAAAGCATCTTAGTGTTAGAATTTTCCAATCAAACTCCAGGCCTTATTTTTAACAGCGTATTAGAGGAATTAAATTTGAGAGCATCCTTTATCTATTTTGACTAAGCTTGAGCTTTCCTGGAACAAAATAGGAAAGTGCCCGCTTTGCCCCAAAAAAACTTAGTTTAGTTCTCTGTGTGCATGCAGTCTCACTTTTCATCTACTTTTTATATAAAGAAATAAAACATAGAAATGTGCATCCTTAGTATGCTCTACTGTATCTGTCCATCATATAAACTCCTAATAAAATACCTTGAAATCTGTGGTTTTACTATAGGAAAAAGTTTCAGATATATAAATATTTTTGCAAGATGCTGATAAAAAATACTATGGACTGCATAATTTCAGGTGATGTGTTGTCATTTTTAGAACGTTTGTTTTGCTAAGAAATCAGGTGGTCTACAACAATAAAAATATGAATGCTATAAATACTGTTTTTTTCTCCATTAACCTTGTACTAAGGGTTTACTCTATTGGATAGTTTTGCAATTGTATGATAGTTAATAATACATGTTTTAAATTTTAGAATTGTATAAAATATGTAATATTTGATCAGAACATTATATTAAATCCAGTAATGAGTTCAGCACTGCTGAAAATTCTGTTCCAGAATTTAACACAGTCTGACGTACATTTTGTTATCACATTCTTTTAATTTTCAAGCTTTGTTGCATTTCTTTCTTTCTAGAGCTTAAGTTAGGCTTAGAAAATTTCAGACCTTATTAAAAAGAAGCATTGCAAAATGATGAACTTAAGCCAAAAGCATTCAGTGTTTGCTTAAGTCAAGTGGTTGGAAATTTGTGCATGTGGGTGGAAGGTTTGTTCTTCCCACAAAGCTACTTGTAAATCTAAGATGTGATTGTTCTGCTCAGTTTTTATCAAAGAACATGGAAACTGTGAAAGCCTCATGGGCAGTGGCCATACCATCTCTACCACTTAATGTTCATATTGCTATTTTTTTTTCTCCTCTTCTGCATGCATTGAAACTGCTGAGCTAATAATTTCTCTCTGTGTCTCTCTACCATCATGTACCCTTTGTTTTTGGTCCAGGCTGAGAATGATCTCAACGAACTGAGAGCACTGATGCATTCTCCCAACGCCATTGTGGTAAGCGCCCGCTTTGCCCAAACCCTGAACTGGGCTGAATGACAGTCAGTCAGCACACAGGCTGTGCTGGAGGTTCCAGAACTGTATCAGTAGAAACCGGGCCTGTGTTGTGGAGCTTTTTAACGCCTAAATGTTCTGGATAAAGAGTTAAAAATGGACCACACACTGGATTTAAGGAAGGAATATGCTATTTTGCTGAATTATTCGTTTTGGCTTATTTACTTTTTTCTTTATTTCTTCAATTTGTTATACTTTGCCATTTTTTATGAATCGTACTTAAAGCAAATTACAGCGCCTACTGGTTTTTAATGTATTTCTTTAGTTTGCAATGCTCTGTGATGTCTGAGTCAAGCTTCTTCTGCTCTCTTTCATAAATTACAAAGCAGTGCTATTAAAAATAAATAGAATGGTTACATTTAAGGGGAGAAAAATTTAGATAGAACCATATTCTGTCCTGTATCCCAGTGAAAATTAGCAGTTGGGAGACGGGTCGCTGCAGGGTCATGTACTTTTAGAAATACAGCATGTGGGTGGATGCTGCCTTGAATTTATGTGTGGTTGTCTCAACTCTGCTTGTATCAGTTGTCGGGGTCGTGCTGCATCCCTGAGATAAGACTCAAATTTAATACCAAAGATATCGCTGCTTGCACTGATCAGTAAACACGTTTCTGTTACCATCAGCGTGAAATAAAGAGACGGAGAGGGTTGATTTCAACAGTGGTAGGAGTGTAATTGAAAATAACAGTGGAAATATCATGTGCGGGGTTGAAACGGGTGCTTTCACTATTTGAAATTGGCTGAATTATTATTATAATTTTTTTTCAATCTTTTAAAATTAAGTTGAAGCAGTGCCTGAAATGGTAGCTGAATGTGTTTATTCTGCCATCTGGATTTCCATTTTGATTTCAAAGTTCATGTTTAAAGTTGCTCCCTTTAAAGTACACAAGCAACACTGGCAAAGAAGTGGTACATCATCAAGTTGGATAAATAGTTGGAGAAGAATAGGACCAATAATGCCCATTACTTTCCCTCTCCTGTTCAAAAAGATTATACTGTTCTGTAGTGCAGTCCAACCTGCTAATTGTCCTCTTTACTCTCTTAAATCTCTGCCATTCTTCATGTTTCTTTATCGGGTTCGTTAACTGTTTATGGAAACGGTTAAACTTTTAACCGTTGTGGAGGTGGGGGGGCTTATTAAGCTAGCTAATGCCAGATTTAACAATCTGACAAACTGATAAACGGAAAGTTGAATTTAGCGTCCTATAAAACAATGCATTTATTGGTTGTAATGTTAAAAAATGAGCTCAGCCGACATGCCAAAATAAGCTCCACATGACAGCAATGCACATTTGAATGTAATGCTTTTTTTAAGAGGCTTTAAACATACTTGAAAAGGGAATGGAGTTGCTATTTAGTGCTACAACACAAGGCTATAATTTGAGCAATCATGCCTTTGCATTATTATATATGGCTTCTGTGTTCTTGCTATGCTAGCCTCACCAGTCAGGGTATGCAGTTGTTGAAAAACATTGCCATGGTTGCTTTCTGAATTAGAGTTAAACATTGTGAGACTTTAGACTGATATTAAATGGCATGAGTTTTACAACTATAAGACCATGTTCAGACCTGGTATTAAAATACACCCTGACTGATTCGGATAAAAGTAGATCCCACTAAGCACTGTCATTTACTCCTGTCCTGCGTGATCAGATTTCAGTAACTTCCTTTACACATAGATGAGCAGGTCGCCACATCACAGGGGTGGACTGCCAGCTGAGACATAAACTGGACATCAGCAGGTCCTCTGATGTTTCCGCATCACCTCTGAAACTTCCAGTCACATGAGCTGCATTATTAATCAGTTATTAACATCGTTGAGGTTTAGATGAGTTGCATTTTGCTATTTTAGTTTGGCTTCAAAATCTCTATGAACATAAATATATAGCTGAACAGATGTGTTATGGGAGAAGTAAAATGTTAGAGCTCAAAATGCTCTATATTAGTGGACGGACACTGAAGAATGTAAACTATAATTTATAATTGTTTGCGCAAAGTGTTTTAGCCTGCACTAATAAAGTGACAAGATATTTGTCAGATACAGATTTTGTTCCCGCGAGTCATTTTTTAAATTAACTTTTATGCAAGGATTGCAGTGGGTGCAATTAGCTAAAAAATGTACAAGGAACAAACATTCACCCATGCAGCATTCTAAAGTCTATTGGTCTATATAAAAAACATATTTTGAGGAAAAAATCTTTTTTTTGATATTAAATGGTATGAGTTTTACATACCATTTTAAAAAATCTTCTTTTTTTTTCTCTCTATAAAGAGGATTCCATAAAATTTATTGTCTCTGGTTATTAAAAATAATCCTCATGCTGAGTTTTCCAGAGGTCATGAGGTCATGTCTGTGGGTTCTCCTTCAATGTGTCCCAGGACGGTTGTGTTTAGTGACAAACTGATGCAGATACTTGTGTCCCAGAACGTCCCAGTTAGAATACTGGGTGAATATGTGATCTTATAAAGGCACCTCATTTACATAAAAGTCAGACTATCAAGTACCGGTACTTACATTTTCCTTCATTTAGAGATTATAAATTAACATGAAGCGTTTTTCTTTGTTCAGACATGTGCCTAGTTTAAATTTGTTTTGTTTTTTTTCTTTTAGTAAATCACATGGAAAAAGACAGCCATTTCTGTTTTTTTTTCTTGCTGCCTGGCTCTTTATAGGCAGAATCATAACTTCAAACATGTAAACAGAATCATAAAACAGCTTCTGGCTTCCACTGTGTGCTGCCTCAACAGGGGATCTTTTCAAAGTAGGGGAGCTTTATTCAACACAGCATGTGGGAGATGTGGTCATGCATCCCTAGACTGAAGCTGCCCCACCACTCCTTCTATACAGTTTCCAGTACAGTAGCAGATAATAGAATATTCAACTCTCCATGAGGGTTTATACATATCATTTACTTTGAGTGCTTAACTTCAGAACACCTTTAAAACGCAGGGAGAAATCACTTTTGGCTTAAAATTGATTCATTCCAACACTTTTTAGGTATTTTCAAGGCAAAGATTAAAGATTGTGCTGATAAATTACAGATGTCAGTATATGAACAGTTTGTAAACAGACTATTATTTCAAATTTTGCTTTGAGAACTGTTTAGAAACTCTATTCCTCTGCTGTGAAGTACTTTTAAGTATTTTAGGAATATATTCATTAATGCTTTCTTTAATCATTTTAATCTAATAAAAACAGGGTTTTTACTTTTGTCCATTGTTTTATTGTTGTCTTCTTCTCTTCATCAGCGCATGAAGTTCCTGCTGCTGCAACAGAAGTACCTAGAGTATCTGGAGGACGGCAAGGTCCTGGAGGCTCTGCAGGTCCTCCGGGGAGAACTGACGCCGCTCAAATACAACACGGATCGGATCCACGTCCTCAGCGGGTACTTTCTGATGTTTCACCAATTTCACAAATGACTCACTCAAAGTACTACATTTAAACAGCTCCACACATTTACTTTTCTCTCTGTAAAAATGCACAATATTGGCAGTTAAGTTCTTAAATGTTATTTAGCTTATAATATGCTCTTTTTTATTGTTTTGTTTTTATTATTCATCACAACACAGCTTATGGTACTTTGAATTTTGATATATATTTGCAGATGAAATAAACTGTCATCAGCTGGGCTTTGATGAAAAGATAAAAAGCAGAGATAGCCAACAAGATGAGTAGTTCAAACACTTAGTATTAACTTCAAAGAGAAGCTACTTAAAAAACTGAACAGAGAAAAACGGCCACTGGCTACTCGGGCAGTGCTTCTGTAGGAAGCAAGCAACTAAAGGCTGAAACTGTGGCAAAATATAAGATTAAATTAGGCCGAATTTGCAGTCAGTTGTTGTTGCAAGGAGTGTTAAAAGCTGCCATGAGATGTTAGCTTGGTGTTGTGGAGGAATTAGGGAACAGCAGAGGAATTAAAAAGACATCAAAGGACCTAGCTGTTCTTCTATTTTCATTAAGTGAGACAAGTAAATCAAAACCAGATTTGCTTTATTTGTGAATTATGAGCTTGTTAGTTTTTAATAATGTTTGTATACATGTCATTTTGGTTTTAAAGTTAAAGAATTGTTTCTTTAATCTGTTACCTGCTGTGATGAGTGTGGCGACAATATCACTTTGCATCTTTAGGATTTTTTACTCTGTTTTGTATTTTGCCAATGTGCCAGTTGTCAACCTTTCTTATGCTTATAGGTTATTGTCATGTCTTGCTTGCTCTCTAAGACTTTACTGTTACTTATTTCAAGTGTCGCTCAGACAACCTTGTTGTTGCCAAGACTGGGCCAGCCGTGTATTTTTACTGGGATGTAGCAGAAAGCCTACATCTGGGACATTTTTGGAATCAACTTTAAATCACAACAAATGTCTCTAAGGGCTGCGGTTGGTTCTGGCAGCAACGACTTAACTGACCCATGTATATTCATTGGCTGAGAGCACCGTCAGTACTTTCTCATGATTTCAGAAAATAAGCAGTGCTCATGTTAAAGAATGTTGTAAAACAAACTACACGAGTCTCTATGACAATACAGTCAGTCAGTGATATTTAAATGTATGCTTCATTCAGAAACCTGTGTTACCCTGTAATACTCCTGTTAGCAGTATGCTGCTCTTAAGTCAACAGATTGCTTCTACCTCAATTAATACAGTGAATGATATGGTTATAACAATAAACCCAGCTCTTGATATGAGACTATACATAATGTTGTGTCTTTAAGATTGACATGCAGTGCGCAGGGCACCGAATGATCAGGCTCTTGGAAACTCGTCACACTTACAGTAATTATAATGACATTTTAAAAAATGTGTGAAGCAAGGTACAATTCATGCAAAGATAATATTTGGTTAAGAATAAAAAAGATGCCTCAATCTCGAGTCTAGCAGACAGTTTGAATATGCCCTCAAAAGGCATCAAGAGATGTGGGTGGAAAAGAGAAAAAGAACAAACAGTGACTTGATAATGCGTGTGGTGTGGAGTCTCGCTTCACCTCCTGTCCACCTTACTTCTTTTTTTGTGATGTTCATAGTTTAGGGTGCCCAAATGACTAGCACTGCCCCTAGTCATGACTGACTATTAAATTAGATTTGTCAGGACATTTCATTTACTGTACATTAAAATATTGTTTTAATTATTAAGTATTCAGTTTATTCATGTTTTGATGGACTTCAAAAACATGCTATCAAGGCATTTTTGGTTAGCTTTTACTTGTTATTTGCTGTCTGCCTCCAGACAAGAATGATATAAACATAATACAGCATGGGCATGTTGTGCAAAAAGAATAATTGTCGTTTTGATTTACTCTGACCAGTCTTGTAGGTTAAATGAGATATTGTACAAGAAATGTTGCATCTAATAAAGTTTTGGTTGTGCAATGAATCATGTTAGTTTTTTTGATTTTTACCAACCAATTTTTACCCTAAACCTTGACCTTGTATTTTCTTGCAGGTACCTAATGTGTAGCCACGCCGACGACCTCCGAGCCAAGGCAGAGTGGGAGGGCAAGGGCACAGCCTCTCGCTCCAGGCTCCTGGATAAATTACAGAGTGAGGAGATGCTTTCCATTTAATAAGCCTGTGGAGCTAGCACATGTTGCCCAGCTTCCACACATACATTTGATGTGCTGAGGTGAACTATCTTCCCGCTTTCTGACCATGTTACAGCGTACCTGCCCCCATCGGTGATGCTGCCTCCTCGGCGACTACACACTTTGTTGCGGCAAGCGGTGGAACTACAGAGGGATCGCTGTCTTTATCACAACACCAAGCTGGACAACAACCTGGATTCAGTCTCTCTTCTCCTCGATCATGTCTGCAGCAGGTTGGTTCTGCAGCATCAGTCATAAAGTGAAAATGTTGATGGAAATGCATCTTAGGTCTGAGAAGTGTACACAACCTTGTTAAAATGGTGAGTTTTTGTGTTGTAAAAAAAAAAATGGTTTGAGGAGGGTTGGACACAAGCAGGAAGCGTGATGTTTGTTTTCCCCTCATTACTGCCTGTTGAGGCTGTCAACATATTCAACTGAGCTTTAATATATTCAGTCAACGGAAAAAAATTCTACTTCAGTTACAGATGATGAGATACATTTTAAGTTGTCACATCTAAAACAGTAAGTGGTCTTGAAGATTTCTTTAAATAACAAATGGATAAATATTATCGCTTCTTACCGCTGTGCTCTTTGTATAGTAACAGTCATATATTAGCTAGTTAATTAGCCCTGGTGTCATTCGCTATGTTGGTCTGTCACAATAACAGTTTTTACTGGACAATAAATTGTCCTAGAAATTATTGCGATAAACAATAACATTGTTATTTTGAGTCTATTTTCCAAGTAATATATTGATAATGGCATAACAACAAACGGTTGCTCTCTTATAGACCAATAAACTTTAATTTTATGAAGAACACTTAAAAATGGAAAATATTTTAAATATCCCAAATAAAACTAAACAACCAAAAACAATAAACAAAAATACAAACCACACACAACCGAACCCATAAATAAAATGGATTATGGTGTTTCTTTGAACAAAATTAACCGGAATGGAAATTATCAAGTTAATTTTAATTTTTCATGCGATTAATTGCTTTATTGTGATAGGCGTAGGCTGCTTTTACATAGGAAGCGATGTGTTTTTTTTTTTAGTCAAAGTCGATGAAGTTACCAATAGTCCCAAACAGCGGTCAGCTACAAAGCAGGGGATTATATTTTATCAGCATAGCAGTAAATGAAAATTACAAGTGTTTTTGCTTCAAGTGGTAAAGCATTTGTGTGTTCCTTTGTACTAGTTTTATTATAATTTAAGTTATTTACAAGTCGTGTATATGTCTCCCCTCCTTTTTTGTTTTGTTAATGTACTTTTATGTTCATTAACTATGTTCATTATGTACTTTTATCTTTAGGAAAGCTTGGAAAAAAACAAAACTTTTTTTATTCACAGCCAAATCAACAAATAGTTTCTTGATGAGAGGAACATGTATTGTTTGAAGTGGCCTAGCTTGTCCTCACAATCTCATAGGTTTGCGGAACTTTTGTAAGACAGACTTGGCAAAAACTGAAACTGGATGGAAATGTGCTTTAATAAAGTATTTACTCAAGGATCCACAGAAATGCAATATTCCTCCGACCACGCTTGTGTTTTTTTAGCTGAATTATGCAGGACGAACATCACGTGGACATTTTTGCATTCTCAAATTTCTGTTCTCTCCGTACATCTGAAAATACTATAAACGCTACATTTTGAGGGCCAGTTTGTATCCTGTTGTTGAATTTTCAAAATGTATTCACCGGTGGGTTTTGTAGACTTTAAAAATCAATCTGTTTTCTTTCTGCAGGAAACAGTTTCCCTGTTACACCCAGCAGATTCTGACAGAGCATTGTAATGAAGTGTGGTTCTGCAAATTCTCAAATGATGGCACCAAACTAGCAACTGGCTCCAAAGACACGACTGTCATAATCTGGCAAGTGGACCCGGTGAGTGTGCAAACATACACGTCTTACTCATTTGACCACAGTCTGTTGGAGATTGTAGTAGTTGCAGTCTCTTTTTAGGTCTAAACTAGAAAAATATATACTTTCAAATTATCAAGAGACGATGTGTGCTCATCTATTAAAATATAACGAGTGAAAGTTAAAATGTGCTGTTGCAACACAATCTATTTTTGCAAAAGCAAATTTAATTTAAGACAGAAACTAGTAAGAAAACAGAGCTTTATTCCTAAGGTGTTAAGAAACTAGGGTGATATTAGAATTTTTGTTTGCTGAGATAAATAATGTGATTGGTGTATTTAAGCTGTCTCTGTGCAACACGATCCCCCTCAAACGGAAACAGAGAGAAGATCAAACATTTACTGGATGAGAATACAATGACATGGGTTGAAATTAGCTCAGAGATTATGGAAAACCAAATAGGTCCTTTTATAGAACCGGTTAAGAATTAGCTCAAGCTTAAAGCACTGGAACTGCTTTAATGTTGTCCTTTCTTCAAACATTCAGCTGAAAATCTATTTGAAACACCTGGAATTGGCAACCTGGATCTAGTTCTCCTTATGTCCTCTCAAGTGTTTTGTCTTGTTACTGTCTTGTATGAGATTATTCAAGTTTATGCTTTCATGCTTTTAGAGCATTTATGTCAGGGGTGTCCAAAGTCTGTCCTGGAGGGCCGCCATCCTGTGTGTTTTAGTTCTTTCCCTGGTTTAACGCACCTGGATCTAATGATGGCTCATTAGAGGCCTTAGGAGAACATTGACAAGCTGAGAAGGTTGTTACTACAACCAGGGAGAGAACAAAAACATGCAGGATGCCGGCCCTTGAGGACCGACTTTGGACACGCCTGATTTATGTAATGCTCTAAAAGTCTGATGAAAGGTAAAGCTGAATGAAATAAAGTTAAAAATGCCATTATAAAGTTTCTTATTCAGTAATGCATCATTTGTGCCTGCCATGTAGGAGAGCCACCAACTGAAGCTGCTGCGAACCCTGGAGGGGCACGCATACGGCGTCTCCTACTTAGCCTGGAGTCCTGACGACACCTACCTGATCGCCTGTGGACCTGACGATTGCTCTGAGCTCTGGCTCTGGAATGTTCAGGTAAAATTAAAAGAAAGAAGGAAAGAAAATGAAAAAGTATCCTTAAATATTCTTTTCAACACCATTCACACAGGAAATTGGGCCTTTGCTGTTGGCACGGATTGTTGGCTTCATACCTCAATTAATGAGCATTGTCATACAGAGATATTTTCTTCTACACAGTTATAGGATGCTTCAGCTGTCAGAATTTATTTATATACTATTGGTTTTATTTGAGATACTCTGATCTCATGCATTATATCGCAGTTTCTGTATCATTCAGCTTGACACACAGTAAGTGTGTCTCCTCATAGCCATCCTCGGTATGACGCGGTTATCTAAGCACCATTAATCGTATCCCAAGTCTGAAAAGTGCTATGGATACCCTGTAGTGTGCTATTTGTACTCAATGACCTTTTCTTTTCACCCATCCTCTCTTCTCCCCTCCCCTCTCTCTTCTTTTTTCTCACTCATCCCTCCCCCTCTCTTGCTCAATGTGTCTTCTCACTCTCTCCCTTCCCCCCATTTCCTTCTCTGTGTTTCTCTATAAATACCAATCTTTGCCAGACGGGGGAGCTGCGGACCAAGATGTCCCAGTCCCACGAAGACAGTCTTACCAGTGTGGCCTGGAATCCTGACGGCAAACGCTTTGTCACCGGTGGACAAAGGGGGCAGTTTTATCAGTGTGTAAGTCCTCCAGTCATTTACCAACTTTTACAAACACAATTCTTTGGGTTTTTTCATTTTGCCACAATCACAAACATTGTAGTGTTTTATTTGGATGTCATTTGATCCACAAACACAAAGTAGTGCATAATTGTGAAGTGAAAGGATATTATGACATATAGACCTGAAGCATGGTGCTTGTTTGAATTTAGTCCTGATTAAAAAGTTTATAAAACTATCTATTGCTGCAATTTCAGCTGCAGGTCTTTTAGTGTTTCTTGACTAGTTTTATATACTTGGGCATTCAAACTTGTGCTTAATCTTCTTCTGATGTTTGACTGGGTCATTCTAATGTTTTGATTTAAACATTATAAACTAGGGCTGTTGTAAAAGAATATTTTAGTAATTGAGTACTCTATAGAATATTTTTATGATTATCCGAGGAATCGGATCTCTCTCCCTGTCTCTCTCTAACTCTCTTTTTCTTCCTCTCTCTCTCTCTCAGCGCCATTCCTACCGTTCGCTCCAAAAGCTGTCGTAGTCTAACTATTACACCCCAAAATTCAACACTCCTTATTTGTCCCCCAAACCCTGACAAAACGCCGCACAATTCAACACCATGCTGCTACCATTTCACAACAACTCATAGGTGGAAGTAAGAGAGCTGCCCACCACAAATAATAATCCGGCTGGAACATAGTGCGCTACCAGTGACGTGCGGTGAGGTTCATAGCTGGTGAGGCACTGACGTCATCAGAATCAGATTTGCAAATAGATGCATAGATTGACAGCAGTTTACAGGTTATGTTTCACTTCTGCATCCTTACACATACAAACCTTTCAGCTCCGGCGTTGGTCTTCCTTTGGTTATTATCTCCTGCTTCGATTGAAAGTCCACTTGAGAAAACTTTTTTAGTGTTGTAATGTAGTCATCCATGTCGAAAGTCGGGATAAGCGAGAGGAAAAAAATCACTATCTCTATTATAATCTATCGCTGGACTTGACTCGCTTCCCGAATCGTTTAGCCTAGCTCGCTGTCACTTACTCGGCAGTTGAGGAGTGAACAAGACGAACGTCTGGGATCTTGAGCGCCCCCTGCCATGAGGCAAGAGAACTGCCTGCCTCACCTCGAACCTGTTCTCTGCCGTTTATAATCGCTCATTACACGAAACACGTTACACAAACACAGTTGGTGACAAAAAGCACTGTACATTATATACATAAGCTAAATTATTGGAAATAAGCTCACATATTAAATTTGTTTAAACCATTTTATTGACGCCGTACAGCAACATGCTCTCTCCGCTTAGCAGCCAGCGCAGAGCCAGGGGTTGCGCAATCCAAGGTGAGGCAGAGCTCGCTGCTGCCTCACCGGCATCGCTTCCAAGCATTTGAATGGGAAAATAAGAAAATTCAGCGATTTTGAACAAATAAAAATCGAAATTGGTGAAGCTACATGAAAAATAAATATTTTTTAGTACAAACCACCGGATGAATATAACAATTTAAATTACTTTATGATTATATATTTTCTTTCTTTCCATGATGGCTGGTGAGGCACTGCCTCACCTGCCTCCCCTGACCGCACGTCACTGTGCGCTACATAATTCAGCAAAGCTTCGAGGCAGATACATTTTCGTTGAGGAATTTTAATAATTGAGGTACTCTAATCATTCGAGGAATCATTTCAGCCCTATTATAAACCAATATTTCACTAACTTCATTTTAGATCTGGCTAGATGTTTATGTGACCTCCTGGAAGGTCACCCTCAACCCCAATCGTATTTTAAATTTCTTCTTCCCAGTCTTCCATATTAGCCAGGCCAGTAATTATTGAGTTGAATGATTTTCCAATCTGGATCCCTGCAGCTCCCCCAGAGTAACCGTAGACCTTCTGGTTGATTTTCTGAATAATGTTCTCCATATAATGCTTTGAACTTTTTTTATAGTTTCATGCCTAACCGTTCTGCTGTTTCTTTTAGTATTAACAGAGTAAATGTGGCTGAAGGCCAATGCACAACATCCTTTCAGATTTTTTTTTTAAAGAAAAATTAAAAAAAAAAACATCTATGCTCCTTTCATGCCACAATTATGCTGAACCATAATGTTAAAACCATTGTTTTTGGTTTTAACATAACAAACCCTGTAAGCATAATGACCAGTTTGCAAGGCACTTGAAGCTCCAGAGTCTTTGCATTTGGCTGCTGCTTGATGTAGGTGGTTGTGATTAGACAGTCGTGGCTTTGGCTTGGAGTTAAAAACTAAACAGGGTACCCTGCTCTGCGTGTGTGTATGCCCGTCTTCCTGTTAAGAATAAGGGCTTAGGGTCCTGCTGTCTGTGTTATCAGGACCTGGATGGGAATTTGTTGGACTCGTGGGAGGGGGTGAGAGTTCAGTGCCTGTGGTGCCTGAGTGATGGGAAGACTGTGCTGGCCTCGGACACCCATCAGCGTATCAGAGGGTACAACTTTGAGGACCTCACAGACAGAAACATGTATGTATATTTTGAAATGAGAATGAAAGATGTGACTTAATGTAATTCATTTTAATAGCAGAAAAATTATTTTCACATGTTTTTTTACAGAGTTCAAGAGGACCACCCTATCATGTCTTTTACCGTTTCAAAGAACGGTAGATTAGCTTTGTTAAATGTAGCAACTCAGGTAAGCTAATCAGTTTTATCGAGTTGCTTGTAAACAAAATAAATGTATTGGAGAAATATAATAGATTTGGGAATTAATAAAGTATTTTAAAATTAAATAGAATTTTGAATTGAAACTGGTTTCAACATGCTTCACTATAGGGAGTGCACCTGTGGGATCTTCAAGATCGGGTGCTTGTGAGGAAGTACCAAGGTGTGACCCAGGGCTTCTACACCATCCACTCCTGCTTTGGAGGACACAATGAAGACTTCATCGCCAGTGGCAGCGAAGGTACAGTGAAAAGGCAGATGAAGGCCATTGACAAAAAACAGTTTACAATAGAACTAAGCTTGGTTGCCTAATGTGGGAAAGCATCTCCTACCAAAGTTTTTTGTTTTTTTCATTAATTTTTTCTGAACCAACAACCAACAGAATATCTATTTTTTTCTACATTCAGTTTCTAAAACAAACAAAAAAAAAAACCCATTATTTTTAGATGTACATAGTGGGAAATTAGCACATCCTGCCAACTGTGAAACATGGTAGTGGCAGCATCATGGTGTGGGGATGCCTCTCTTCAGCAGGGAGAGGAAAGCTGGTTTAAATTGTAAGAAAGATAAATAAAGCAAAGTCCAGAGTAATCCTGTTAGAAAACCTGTTAAGAAAAGATTATAGATTCTGAGTGAGACAATGACCGCCAGAGCTTTAATGGGCTGATTTTGATCAAGGTGCATTTGTAAAAAAAAAAAAAAAAAAGGGAAAAAAACATAATTTTCCTTCAACTTCATAATTATTTACTACTATGATTTGAGTTAATTCATCACAAAAAACGTGAATTTCTAAAATTCAATTTCTGTTCAAATACAATTCGAAATGTGTTGGTTAAAATTTTACAAAATGCAAAGGATTCTGTTCACTACCTTTTCCATCTATCCCACCAGACCATAAAGTGTACATCTGGCATAGGCGTGGCGAACTTCCTATTGCCGAGCTCACAGGCCATACACGCACCGTTAACTGTGTGAGCTGGAACCCAGCCATCCCGGGTCTCATGGCGTCCGCCTCGGATGACGGCACAGTGCGCATCTGGGGTCCCGCACCATTTCTCGATACGCAAGAGGCAGACGGACTCAACGGTAAGAGGTTTACGTTCAAACATGAGCTGTTCTCACAACCTATAATAACAAGTTGCATGTTTTTCTTGCTTTTTGTCTCCTCAGAAAACAGCAGTAATATGGACAGTTGATGGTGACCTACAGCGCAGATGACGTCTCAATTTGACAACAACCCAAGAATCCTACAATATAACAAAACGTAAATGGGCAAATACAATTTGATATCACCAGAGAGAAAGCGAAGAAAAACCCAGCAAATGTCACCGACCCATCTGAGAAAACAAAAGTGAGAAAAATATGGCTCCAGACCGGCCTAGACAAATGGTGGACATGATGACGGACTCCCTGGAATTTTGGGTCCGCATCCAAAAAAAAATTTGGATCCCTTTCTAAAGGCCTGGAAAGTCAGTCAGAACTCAGCGGGATCTTCCTCTGATGAACTGTAACAGCTGTTCTCCTCACTTCTAACTGACCCCCCTCGTCCTCCATTTTGCTCCAGTGTCAGTAGACATGCCAGCTCTTTGCAAGTATCTGAGGAAATCCACGTCCACCCTGAGCCTGGGGCCCGCTGCATCCTCGCGATGCCTCCAGACGGACGGGGCGGACTAGCCCTCTCCTTGCCGGACTACATCCGTCTGCCCTTTTGTCTCAGACTCTCTAATGTCTCTATGGACATGGGTGGGAACTTGTTGTTGAGAGAGGAGGATGGTGCGTGTGGGGTGGGCGAGGGCTATAGTAGGTCATCTGTGTGTTTTTCCTTTTCCCCTTTTTACTTGCTAAATTCTTCAGTCATTTGGACAAAAGCTGAAAATTCACGGTGAAACCATCAACAGACCAGCTGATAAGGAACACCGATAGGCTATGCTAACTGTTTGAAGTTTTTTTTTTTTTTAAATGATAGTCATAGCGTTCATTCTTGTTTAAGAGGCGAACCCTAGCTCATGTAGTGCCCAAGGAAAACTTCAGCGTGAAGATTCCATGTTCTGTTTCTCAGCATTAGGAGGGGAAAAAAAACCTTTTTATCCCCTTATTTAAAATCCATCACGGACAGCTCCCCCATTCCCTCCCTCCTGTCGAGCTAGCCTGTGCACAACTCCGTTAAATCTACCTATGAGGAGGACAGAGTGTTCCACAGGTTATATATCCACTGTGAGGGGGTCACACACTAGTGGCGAGGTGTGCTTTCCACCATCAAGACACGCATATATATATATGTATAAACACACACATATATATATAAACCGAGACCTTTCTCAGAAAGAGACGCTTTCAGACGTGGAGTGCAACTTCATTTGCACGCTTAGTGACTGCTGTCCCTCCTGTGTGAGAGTGGATGAGTGTGAGTGTGAGTAATAGTGACAAGAGTGTTTTTTTGCATGCACACAGTAGAGCGAGAGTGGACATTATTGGGTGCAGATTTAATTGGCGTGTGTTCTCTTTTGTTGTTTTTTTTTTTTTTGTATGTGTGCAACTCACACCAGCAGAAGATTCTCTCCCCTCATCCTTGTTTTCATAGTAAAATTGTTCAAGATTTTAAACCAATTCTGAGTTATCCAAAGCCCCATAGGGACCTCTCTAGCTGTGGAACAAAAAAAATGAGAGCCATTTTGTAAAAACAGAAAATCTTTTTTTTTTTAATGTGGGGCTTTCATTTTTACATTAGAATGTGTTTTGTCCTCAACGATGCAGCATTCAAATGGCACTGATATGTTGACATAAGATTCGTTGGGTGAAGCAAAGCAAAATACAAAAAAAAAAAAGAAATTTAAGTGAGACACCAGAAAGGGGCTGAAAGTTGTAAAGGCATGGGCCGGTACGAGATTCTGTGAAAAATATATCACGACTTCAGGGTATCAAAATATTTCCAGAAAACTTCCAAACAAAAATGTAGAAACATACTCAAACCCCCCCCCCCCCCCCCCCCCCCCCCCCCATTTTTAAACAAAATACCAACAATTATTACTGCCATAAAAATATGATCGAATTGATTATTGCAGTTATAATAGTGTATTTAATATTTATTTATTATTCCGATATTGATCAATAGACTTGGAATATAAATAGAAACACCCACCAAGTTTTATTATTGCACAGTATCTGACACCTTTCTACTTGGACTATCCGTGCTGGTACCTAGCCTGCAGTCGTCTGCTTGACGGCATTCCAGCTGTAGTTTTAAAACAGCATTACTTTTGAAGAGTGATTGCTGGAGCGACTTCAGTTCCCAAAGTAAGCCGCTGGTAAACCTTTTACCATGAAACCGGCCCATGACCAGTTATCAGCGAAGGGTTATTTCATTAGAGAAGTCGATGATTGGAATTATTCGACAAGTTTATAAAAAGAAGAGGCATCAATAGCTAAAACCACGCTCCGAGCGCATTAGTTTGGGACTTTTGCAATCCTGAATCAAAGCAACACAAACTGCCTTCCTGTTCCCATAGTTGCACAGATCCCCCGCCCCCTCGGTATGTATGACTCCCTCACGGCACTTTGAGTGGTCTTTCTGCTCTCCTGCACATAAAGCGGTGGCATTAATCTTTAGTCTGTTGCCACCCAAAATGTTACATTGGTAAAGATTTAAAAACCTAATAGGAGATTTCAAGAGGATCTGAGTCCTCGCCATGCCTCTATGCACCCGATGTGAGTGATTGGCCCAAATGTGATGGAACTCAGCATTATAAGACAAAGCAATCTCATCTTGAAGGTACCCCTCTGGGAGTTTAGAGAGAGTTAGGCATCAACCTCCCCTTTGCTCTCCAGCCAAGTTATTCAGTGGTCTTTGAACCATTTAAAGCTTTCTTCCTCCCTTATTTCAGGGTATGTAATGACAATTCGCTACAGACTGATATAGTAAAATGTTTAAACCAGTGCTTTTGTCTGTTTTTATTGAACTTTTTTTGTTACTTAATTTTTTTTTTTTTTTTTTTTTTTTTTTTTTTTGTTCACGTATATCATTTTTGGTTGATCTCTATCCCTGTATGATCATATTAAAATATAACCAGACATTTGGAGTCCTTCTTTTTTTTGTAACATAACTTCTCTTTCTTTTACGTGTATTTTTGTTTGTATTCAGTTGCATTTTTACCTACCACCACAATTACAAAACAATATGCACACCAACACTCTTTGCCAGTAGAAGCAGGGGAGGAGTCATGGTGTGTTTAAATGTTATCGAATCAGGTTCTAACTGTCCACCCATCGCCTTTAAAGAAATTCCTCCCTGTGAAGATTCTGCTTACTCGCATCTCTCTGTGTTTTAATATCTTCTGCTCGGTGTGCCATTGTAGATAGTCAGTTGCTACTTTTCCGACCTGTATTGAAGCCAAATCCCAGGCACACAGTTGTTTTCTTGTAGGTTATGTACGTCACGGACTGATATGCACACTCTAGAAACCTCTTCTCTCCCAAAACCACAGAATGGACTCCTCTTTCCATGCCATGAATCCATTTCAGAAGACTTGATGGAAATCAATGCACATTTTTAAAAACCCAAAAAAAGTAATTCAGTAAAGAAAAAAAGTTTAAAAAGAAAAAAAAAAACATCCTTCACCTGCTGGTGGCAAAATGCTATGTCTGTATGCAACCCGGTGTCTCCTCTGTTCTTCTGTCGGAGTTTGCCGAGGAAGTTGTTTCTGATTTAACTATGTCTTATTTCTCTGAGGTGATGGTGGTGGCGGGATGGGACCGGGGCGGGGAATAAGGGCTTACTGTAGCATCTCTAAGTTCCTTGGGCTCTAGGGTGGGAAGGGGGTGATGTGTTGGTTTGCGTTCAATATCTTATTTACAACAGTGATTGTAATGTTTTGTATTGTTGTGTAGGAAAAGTGTTATGTATGCATATTTTCAATAAAGAATTCAGGGTTTTGAAAAAACAGATCTAAAATAATTTAATGGCACAAGGCCCAGGTTTTGGACACTTACAAGATGACCAGAAAACGAACCTTTTTTGAGCTTAAAACCTGCGTGCAAGTTGGGGGTGAAAAGTTATCACTAAATTCAGGCCCCAGTGAAGCATTCTGGGTTGATTCTGTTCTTGTTTAGATTACTGTATTAAATTATTTGATTTTGACATGTCTTGAAAGCTACATCGAGTCTAACAGAGAGGGGGACTTGCTTTGACACCAGCATTAGGAATAACAAAATCTGTTGACAATAAATTCCACTTATTTTTAAGTAAGTCTTGTTGTTGGCCATCCATTTTAATATAGAGTTTGCCATTTTAGGGAGAGAGGAGAAACGTGAAAATGGTTTGTGTGACTATTAAGCATGTAGAAAGTAAAGATGTGTAATCAGATTACTACTGCTCATGAGTAGGGGATGAAAGCTGTTGTGGTTAAATAAATGGAAAATCCTAAATGAAACTATATGAACCTAAATCAGAATTTGTTTTACATGACTAAAGGTTTGCCCAACAAGCAAACTTCTCTTTTAAGTACTTAAAAAACAAGTACTTAAATTTAAATTGTATATTATTTTTTTTTTTATTTCTAGATTTTTTTTTCAAAGACTAATTTTATAACAGTATATTACTGTTATAAAATGTAAACAACCTCTTAATTGAAGTATTTGTCAAATTGCGCCATCTGGTGGTATTGAAAACAACAAGGTGACCTATAAAAACGAAATGCTCTACCAACAAAACAAAAAACGAAATCTGAAACTTAAAGTACAATAAACAATAAATGAGTTATCAGTAAAATATTTTGAGCTATTTTAAGATGGGTATACTGTTATTGTTTATGAAGTAAATATTAATGCTACTGCAGATTAAATTGAAATAAACAAGCATGTCATACTAATTACATAACATGAAATATATCAATTGGTCCAAAGCTTAACAGTGTTTAAGTAATACATAATATGATTGTGGCTATTATGATGTTGGCATGATTTTAAAATGTGTTAAAGGAAAAGAGGAGAAAATTGATATGTAATATGGCTGCTGAGATTTCTGAGTTCTGTAGTCACATTTCGGGTTATGTGAGAAACCTCTAGCTTACCAGGCTAGATTTCTAACTTTAGAAGTCATTCCAGTTTATCTTTTTTCAAACTGAAACTCAAAAAGCTGACTTATGATTACAAAGGAATGTGCCAAAAGGACTAAGACTGTATTAGTTTTATTGTAATTTTATGCTGTTGGAGCCAACCAAAGGAATTCACTGGTTGTTACTCCTAGGAACTTTAACCCTGTAAGGGAAAAAAAGTAAACATATTTAGATGTGTTTGAGGCCTTTCCGTCTCCATCAAACATTTTACCTTTAACAACTATCTGCAATACCAAATGAGATAAACTAAAAGATGAATCATACTGTACTGTAGGATTCTTGGGTTGATGACTAATAGATGAGTGAGTGTTTTCATGGAATATAAGGTCCTAGTATTGGGATATTTACAAGAAAATTAAATATGTTTTGTACCTTACTACTGATTTTAAAACAGTTTCTCTTACTTACATAACATATTTACAGAAAAAGTTTTGTGAAAATGTGTGTATCAGTTCTGACACTTTAGGTATGCAGGTATTACTGTCAATGTAGCAGTACTTTTAGGACATTCATAATTTGAATTATATGATTACATTCACTATATATCAATGTAATGCATCTTAAATGTTTCTCATTGTGTCATTAATATCAATGTACAATGTATCTTTTTTTTTAGTTGGGAATGCACAATAATTACATGATCACATGACTTTTTGTATCAATTATGTACAAAACTTAAAAAAAAAAAAAAAAATTCTTAACATTTTTGGGTGGGTCTTAGCCCCCAGGTTTTAATGTCTTAACATTAACAGGTTTGAATGTTTGGTTCGTTTTGCTGGCAAATGGGAGGAGCTGTATTGCTGACGTCATTAGACCCCGCCCCCTCTGTCTGGCGTCAACGCAGACAGCAGAGCACCGGGGAGGACACCGAGAGACCGACCGCATAGACAGGTTCACCGGGCAGCCATGGCGGCGCCGTTAGCCCACTTCGATGAGGACTGGCAGGACTTCAACGAATTCAAGCCGTCCTCGGAGTCGGCCGAGCAGCTGGACCAGCTGAACTCAAACGTAGGCGACCCATCGGGCCTAGACGACTTCTCCGATCTGGACAACAGTTTCTCCGGGGAGATCTGCAGCTTCAAGTCGATGGAGGACCTGGTTCACGACTTCGACGAAAAGCTAACCGTGTGTTTCCGAAACTATAACACCGCGACGGAAAACATCGCTCCCATTAAACCAATCACAGAGGAGAATTACCTGAAAGACGACGAGTGAGTGTTAATTACCTGTCTGTGCTTTTATGTTGTAACTTTTAATCTCGCAGCTCGCCACATTAGCCTCACAAGCTAACTCTATACTAAATTCATATATTACACTCTGAGGGAATCTTAGCTGTCTGGATGGAAAACAGCCGGTCAGTACAGTGGAAAAGCCGGTTGCACGGTTCACTTTCTGCTTCTGTGTAGCAAGATTTGATTAAACGCCGAGAAAAAGGCACATCATCCACAAACTCCATGCAGTATTTAAAATTTAAATGTTTCCCTTAAGGTCATAGGCAGCATTTCTCAAAGTTAAGGGACGAGACTCCGCTGAGTAAAAACGTAGGAATGGAAATGTTTCTTTGTTTGCGTCTTGTTATTGCAGTTTTGAAATCATGAACAATTATTACAGGAGGTAAATTTTCAAAAAGATTGTATTTGAAAGCAAACTATTCTATCTAAAGTGTGGGGGGGGGGAGGGGAGGGGGAGCATTAAAATAACTGATATGTTGCCTTAAAAGTAAAGCTGAAATTTTGGAGTAATTCATATCCTTTAGTTTGCATTGGAACTTGTTAAAAATTGTAAGGCCAAATTACAAAAAGGAAAAGAAATTATTTCGTTTTATGATTATTGGTCCATATTATTATTATTATTATTATAGATGTGTCATTACAGAACATCCTGCCAGTTTAATATAATTAAAATTATAGTCAACAAAACTAAAGTACTGAATTTAAATTTTATAAAAATAGCTGTAGTCTTCCCTAACACCTTTATTGCTACAAAGGAAAACAAAACATTGACAAAAACACCCCACAGTAAACAGTTTTTTACAATACAAATGACAAAAAAAAATGATGCAGTTAATTTTGAGCAGAGGATTTGAGCAAAAATTTTTTTTAAATCTAAAAGCGGAAATGTTTGTTCAACCAGGTTTAAGATGGAAGCAGCCTATTCTTCCACAGCAAAACTATCGACTCGTGCCGTTCAATACGGTGGAGACAGTTCCATGTAACTTTTTCACAATCCCTAAAATTATTCACAACAATCGCAGCCGTGGTGCCATTACAGAAAGATTGAGCTGTTCAGATCCCACTTCGAGGTTTCTAGCAGTTGCTGGGTCTCATCGGCACTCAAAGGTCACAACTACACATTCACATGACAACATGGCATTACAGCGCCGCAGGAATAGATGTTACTTTTCTCTGCACAGCTGGCTGCATGAATCAACCTCCTCTTGCCCTTTGCATTGAACATTGTGAGACTCTTTGATTTGGCCACATAGAGTGGGCAATATGTAAGCTCATACTGACAACGTGTTACATTTTAGTTGAAACTTAGAGCCCGTGTCAACTTCTTAACCCCAGAATAAATGTGGAAATCAACTTTAATCTACAGGTTGTTTAAAAGCCTAAAAAATATCAACTGTATATGTGTTTGAATTTAGTTTTTTATCCCATGTATTGATAGAAAATCCTTCTTTTTTTTTTGACTACGTTTTATTAGATCCCATTCACAGCAAATTTTATTATTTCTTTCTTGCTGAATTGTTTCTATAGGTCGAAAGTTGAAGCAGTGTTTATTTTTTCAGACTAGAAAGCATTTTTGCAATATGGCAAAGATCTTTTTGGTACCATTAAAATTACACAGTGATTAACACGTCATATTTTCCCATTTTTAGCCAAACTACCCATGTAAATATAAGAAGTTTAAAATAAAAAAAATCTTTAAGTTTAGGTAAATGTATTTTGAGGAGTTTAGACTGGTGTTTGTTTTGTTTTTTCAAGGGAGAAACAGGACGCAGGGTATGAAATAATTGGACCGCAGCCTTCCACAGCCCTAAAATCAGCGCCAGACTCAGTTGGAGTCTTTTCTGGATGGCTGCACTTCTACAGAACGTGTCCAGCTCCTTAACAAGCTCCACTGAAATACTGTGTCTGAAACAAACTGCAGGATAACAAGGATGACGTTTACGGACCTTCCTTTGGATTTAGACTGCTATGTTGGAGCCAACTCCTCCAGATTTTGCCTGCGTACCAAAGATTTTATCGGTACAAATAAATTCAAGAAAGTGCCCCACACTAATGAGTGGTGAGTTGGAGTCACAACAATTAAATAATCTTGCTGTAGCGGCGCTGTCAAGTCGCTGTTTTGAGACGGTAGCCGGCGGGGTGTTTAGGCGGGCGTTCACGTGCCTGAGACACTGTCACCACTCGGGGCTGACGGAGTTTCCTGCCACGCTTTGTCCTATTTAGAACAAGCTAGCAGCTCGCCGAGCAGCGCATGAACACTTGAGGGAGAAACATGGATGTTATATAAACATTTGTCCTGGACATTGTAGCGCAACTGTGACACATGGGTTCACAGCACCCATCCATGCACAATCGGAGCCAAAAGTGCCAAAGCACACTTGCATGAGCATGTGAGTCCTACTGTGAGTGCTGATTTTCTTCAGAGTTTCTATGCAAGTCTGGGAAACGATGGAAAAAAAAGATCATAGGTACGAAAAAATGTTTGGATTTCGAACTTTCTTCCGGGTTCTGTCATCGGAAACAGAAAAAAAAGGATTATTTAAAAATGCTCAATGTACAGTAAATACTTTAACTAGCTCATCCAAAAAGGTGCAAAAAAGTATTTGTGTTTGTAGAAGAAAGTGGCATACATGCTTATATGAGAGGATAAAAGCTAAAATTAAATCATCTTTAAAATATTATCTCAAATTTTATTCTATGGAAGGCCCAAAATATCAGCATTAACATCGGTGTTGATTATTGCTAGCCATTTTTTTAATGTATTGTATTGTTCCTTTAAGTAAAACCAGATAAATTCTTTTTGTCCAACTTATGAGCAAATAAAAATACTGGTTATCAACCATAATAGCATTATAAATGTTGGTATTGTCCCAAAATGTTCACATGGGTGCCTCACTTATTTAATCACTGTTGTTGCTGTTCATCAGTGGTGAACAACAGGATATTTTGAGTTTCTCTCTGTTCCCACATGGGGTTACTTAGGAGACAGTTTCTAACAACGCGCCGCCTAACAACACAGTTTTAGCATTTATCATCAACTTCTTGTCTTCTTTACAAATGACTGTCTGACTTGGCACATTTGGCTATGGAAAGGTTTTCAGTAAACACTCGTCTCCCTTTTCCAGACCATCTTTGCTAAGCAGAGCAGGTACGCGTGCTCTGAATTTATTCCTTTGGTTCCACTTATTCATGTGCCGACTAAGCTTAGAGAAAATGTTCTCCTGCTTCATAAAGTTCATAGAGGTTCGCTTTAAGTGTTGCAATACTTGATGACTAGTTTTAATGCAGCAGTGTTCAGAGCTCAGCTTGTGAGGGGGTGGTCAGCATTCAGCCATGCAATGCTGTGTCACGATAAAAAAGAGAAGGAAGCGCGCCTTGTTGCATCTGCATCTTATAAAAAGTCTCCTTTGTTGTGCTTTGACCTTTAACTCTTCTTTTATTCGTCCATTCAGGGTGTGGAACTCTTTGACCAATAACTACGGAAACGTGATGCCTGTGGACTGGAAGACGTCCTACACTCGGTCCTTGCACCTGCCTGCCCTCAAGCTCAAAGATCAAGAGGTACTACACACACACACACACTCTTTTATTTAGTGATTCACTTTCTGCAGATTGCAGCAAATGATACCTCACAAATGCAGAGAATTGGCATCTACTTGACCTAATTAAAGAGATTAATTTCAGTCACTCGCCTTGTTACAATCCACTCTTGATTGTCTCTGTCATCACTTAATCTACAATTTCTTTTGATTCAAAGTGTGACAAAAAAAGGGCAAAAACAAGAAAAAAAAAACAGATACTAAGTTGAATTTACCAAACTAATTACCTTAATAAATTAACTTTTCACAAACAGTTATATTTTATTTTAGAGGAACAACTTTCAAAATCAAATATTTGAGTGGAACGTGTTCTAAATAAAAGTGTAAAGGGTCTTGTAATCAAACAGGTTGAGTTTTACTGATGGAAGGAGGTGAAAACGGATTGATCTGGTTTTAATCCCCAAAGCTGCACTTTTTCTCAGCTGCTGGCATCTTTCACATTGTCGGTTCATCTAAACATCCCCATTACCAACTTCTCTGAAATGGTCTTTTATTCTGGTGAGCCTACCTTGACTGCACTTTCCTGGTCTAGAAGCCTTTCTGTTCTTTTCCACTTTTCATCATATTGTGGCAAAGTGGCACCAAGTCTCAAAAGTTTCCATTCTTGTCAACAAAGAAATAAAAGAAACCTTGAATCCAACAATTCTGATATAAATCTTTCGTTGTTCAGGTTTTTGCTTTGGAATTTAAAATCCAGTTTAAAGTCTTGTCTGGTAAAATATTGTATGCCTAAATTTCTGCCCTCATCTCCGCCTCCCAAGGGACAGAAGACGGATAACCAGTCTTTGGATCTGTCCGACGATGAGGATGAGGAGCTGCGGGAACAGCTGGATATGCACTCAATCATTGTCTCCTGCATTAATGAAGAGCCTCTCTTCACTGCTGAACAGGTAGCTCATTCACACTCCTGCTCAAACTGTGAATTATTGTGTGGAATAACTGTTAACTGTTATTCCACACAATGTGCTGCGACTGGACATTTTACATTAGCCATGCGTCAATCGGTTCCCACCAAAGAGTCTGTTTACATCTGCACTGCTGACCAAGAGTTTAATTACAACGTAGATTCATATATCTTCTATTGTTTATCTACTGTAAGGCAGTGTACATGTCGGTGATTAATATCATACAGGAGTGGATTACTACCTACTGAGCTTTATTGGTTTGATCACTCATTCTAATTATTCACGAGAGTCAAGTGGGCAAAATGTGGAACCGAACCGGAATAAATAGAAATCTGGTTTAAAATATTTCTTTATAAAAAAAAAAAAAGGAATTAATTGGAAGTTGTGTGAGGATTTTCTGAGCACATAAATTTAATGAAAACATTTCAGCACAAAGAAAATTAAACTGCCAATGAAACAAAAAAAACAAACAGCAGTTGATCCTTATTTTCTGTATGTTTTAATATACAAGCCTGTCGGCTTATTAGCTACTTCCTTAAATTAGATTTACGTGTTTACTTCAATGATGCATAACTAAGCCAGGGAAGTAAAGCAACCACAGAAGCGGGATATGTTTAGAAAGTTTTGTTATGGATGTAGAAATAAAAATTATGGGACAGTTTATTGTTCTGGATTTACACAAATGCAAATGTCACACCCAGAATCAACATACGATGTGGTTAAATAATAAACATGCTGACCTCACAAGGAGCTCCTTATATATTGCTACTTTACATCATTCCTCAGTAAGATGGTGGGCACTGCAAACTGAAAGGTTAGTTGCACTAATCCTAAAGCTCTGATCATAAACATTAGTTTTGCTAATGCTAAAGCGCTAATACTAACTTGGTATTTTGCAGAAGATAATGCTAAGGCGTTATATTGGACCATGTTGATACCCACCATGTATCAATGACACGTTGCCACATGGTACATCGCCCTCTACAGGGTCACTGTGTGATTGCATAGCCGATAACCAAAACCTCAACACAGGTGCTACATATTATTCAACTGAAAATTTTCTAAACACCCATATGTAGAATTTATCTGGAAAAATTACTTTAGGGGAAGCTAAGTGTGCTAAACTTTTTCAAAGTTAGCTAAAGCGCAAAACGATTAATTAGCTCCGATGTTGGTGTCATTTCTGTGCTGAAAAACTCAACCTGATGTTTCTCGCACAAGAATCGGATGCTGTAAGACATGCATTCTGGTTACAAAACTACATTTTTGAGCAAATGGTCAAACTAGTTCATGGAAGTTGGCATCTGGCTGAAAGTTGTGGTGTTTTTAGGTGATAGAGGAGATCGAAGAGATGATGCAGGAATCTCCCGACCCGGACGATGACGAGAGTCCTTCCCAGTCCGACCTGTCGATGCTCTCTCAGGACCTCGGCGCTTTGAAACGATCCGGCTCCAACACCAGCTTTGAGGAACGTGAGTGTACCTGCTCTCTCACACACACAATCACACGCCCACACACACAGGAATAGAAAACTACTGTACTGTTTTAATGTGCCCATGTGAACAATTTTATGATTATCTAAATAACTTAAAAAATTTTGATAGGACTCTGTGTAGCAAGTGTTTTAAATGTGCACATGTGATATAGTTGTTACGTAATCAGCGTATGTGTCGTCCCAAATGTTATGTAATCGGCTTGATATGCATGTCAGTGTAAATGTTCTAAAATTGGATGAGTGTGAAATTATTATAATTTATTATAAATTATAATTGTTTTTTTGGTTTTCGTTGTGGTTCGACCTGCACCGAGCTTCTTCTCTATATTAAATCTGCTCTTCCCGTCTCCGCCCCACGTTTGGTCCGCAGGGCTTCGTCAGCTGTCTGTGTCGGAGCTCAGCCGGACCCTGGAGGAAGTGGAGGCGGCCATCCGCCGCTACAGCGAGGAGCTGATCCAAGCTCTGGCGCTGCGAGACGAGCTGGACTTTGAGAAGGAGGTACTTAAATCTGATCGCACATTAACTCCAAACTCAGATCAACCAGAAACGTTTGCAGAGATGTTGCTAAAGCAGAGCAGCTTTGAAGCATTCAGAGAGCTTTAAGCAACACACACGCACACACACACACATGCACGTTGTGTTTGGTGAGAACAGACGGCAGCACCCTCTGCCTTCTGTCACCATGAGGTCAGAACTACCAGCAGCTTTATTTGTATGTTTGTCTCTGTGTCATGATTCACTCTGAGTAGATTTGACAGAATCTAAAAAAAAACACTTGAGTGATATTTGTACAGATCACAAGGATACTGAGAATATTAAATTATTAGATTTATCATCTGTAGCCTAAAAAAAAAAACATTCAGATGAGCCTTTATCATAAGCAGCTCACTACTGTAAATGTATTAATTGCCAGTGTTTTTATCCCAGTGTTTCTTGTCAACCTTAACTGCATCACTAATGAATAAAATGCGTAGTTATAAACAAATAATTTACTGGAAAAACAGGCAAACATTACTTCATGGTATCTATAATGCACGTTATTCCTCAACTACCAAGGCAGTAAAAACAACTGTTTGGTTATTAGTATGCGACTTAGTTTCTTGCAAAAATATTCACACACCCCCCCTATTCTCATATTTTATCATGCTCGCACCCATAAACAAACATTTATTTTACTGGGTTTTTATGTGATTGATCAACACAACATAGGGTGTAATTTTAAAGAGGTAAAAAAAAGATGCATGGCTTTTAAAATGTTTTAATAAGTGTGCCTTAAATTCGTCTCCAGACCTCTTTTACTCTGTTACAATCAATAAAATCCAGTTCAATCGATTACCTTCAGAAGTTGCCTATGTATAATTTTCCTTCCTTCTCACAATTTGGTGCCTACGTAATGTTGATCTATTACATAAAGTCCAACCAGTTGGGGTTGTAATGTGTCGAAATGTGAAAAATCTCACATTTTGAGGTACGAATCCTTTTGCTTCATACTTTAATTCTCCTTTATCTTGTCATTTTTTTAATATTTTTTGCTTATTTAGTCAATTCTGTTAATTGAAATAAAAGTTCTGAAAACTATTAACTAAGATAATCAGTTTTATTCTTTCAGCTTTGTATTTTCCAAAACCCTGCCGTAGTTTACTGAAATGTTGCGTACGGTGCAGGTCAAGAACAGCTTTATTTCGCTGCTGATCGACGTGCAGAACAAACAGAAGGAGCACCGCGAACTGCTGCGCAAGAAGAAGAAAATCCGTAGTACAACCACGACGGGGCCCAACGGTCAGAGGACAAACAGCACACACATACCAGGCACGGTGAGTCAGCAGGGAGGTATTCACCGAAAACACACAAAATAAATGCATTATCATGGTTTGAAGGTTAACGACATAACCACACGTGTGACGCACCACGCACTACTTCCAAGTTAGGAAAAGAGACGCATGACCCGGCCGAAGAGTTTTCACTGTAGTCAACCTCTTATCAGCACCAGCGCCTTTCCTTCCTGTCATAGAGAGCCTCCTCATCTTTCGTCAAATCTCTTTTTTTCCTCCTTCCTCTCACTCCTTGTAGCTCCTCACTCTGGAGGGACTCTCCAATGTCATTCAAAATGGTCTCCGTCAAACTTTTGGCCACTCAGGAGGGGATAAACAGGTGCCCCCTGCTCTTTCTTCCAACTGCGGATTCTTTTCTGTGCTGCTTTTTCACCTCTGGGTTTCAACTGGCATGCGCATTCCTTTTTTCTTTTTTTTTTTTTGCTCCATAATTTTTGTTCAGTTTGTCCTTTTGTTGCATTAAATTTTTGTCTTTTCCTTCTTTTTTTTTTTTTAAATTAAATTCCTTACAGTGCCTTGCAAAAGTGTTTGTGCTCCCTGAACTTTTCACATTTTGTCTTGTTACAAACACAAACTTCAATGAGAACATTAGTGAACAAACTAAGGGACACAACAGAGAGGTCGGGGGTGAATTTGTGCAGAAATTTAAAGCAAAGTTGTTGTTTTTTTTTATCAGATTGTCTTAAAGTTGACATTAAAATATACGGCTTTCCACCTAAAGTAATGCATCTACCAATGCATATTATGCACTACTTTGTTTTAGTCTGTTACATAAAATCCAGATGTATCACGTTAAAGTTTGTGCTTGCATTGTGACAAAATACAATCACCCAGTCATTTTTTTTTTTGTATTGAAATATTTTTTGCCCTCCTTTATTTTCTACAAAAATCCTTTGCATGTTTTGTAACATTAACACAACACTTAATTCCAAAATTACACTAAAGTTAAATTTAATCAGTTGGTGTAATTTTTTTTTATCTGTTCCCATGTTTGTAATGCATATACATATTTATCTCTTTAGTATCTGACCACGGTGATCCCCTATGAAAAGAAAGCAGGCTCTCCTTCTGTAGAAGACCTCCAGATCCTCACAAAGAGTGAGTCCATGAACAAGAACATACGAAATCACCGAGCGGTGAACCAATGAGGAACAGAGACGTGTCGTTAGTCAGATTTTGTGACTCCTCTGTCCTTCTCTTTCCATATCAGTCCTTCATGCCATGAGGGATGACAGCGAGAAGGTACCAGCCCTCCTAACAGATTACATACTGAAAGGTAAATATGACTTTTGTTTTAAGGCTTTTGCCCAAGCAAGGCAACAAGATTAAGAAAAAATATATTGTAATAACTTCAGTAAAATGCTTATTTTTTTAACTGTAAAACCATGAGACTAATTCGTACTTAAGCAGTCACATGTACCTACAAAATAAAAAAGTTAAAAGTCTTGATTTCCATCCAGAAGTGTATTTTATACTTAAATCTTAGTTCACTGTTTGATAGATTTGCACTAAAGAAGTAATAAGTCTCATCAGAAGTGTTGACATAATGTCTCACTCTGTGGCCACACCCACTGACCATTTCAGCCGCAGCTAAAGTATGAACACAGAAAGTGGAATTATAACGAAGGGGAACTGCTGTGCATTTGGTTGCATAAACAAGCAAAAGGTTACAGTGCAACTGACAGTAAAGAGAGGAAGCTAAATGTGTTGGTTAGTTATAGTAAAAACACAGGATGTCCAGGACCAGAAATGTGGGTTTGTTGTTAAATTTATAGGGCCAAAATAATTTCATTGATGACATTTCAAAATGTGAAAAAAAAATATGAATAGTGTTTTTAATTTGTGTATAACGCAAAGACTTGCTACTTTATATAATGTAGAAGTACCACAAATAACACAACTGCTTAAACTTAATGGTTTAGTAAAAGTAAAGGTGCACAAAATGGAATCACCGTTGTCTTCCTAATATGAATACAGTCACACAAGCAATATTTGCTACAATATAATAGTTGAAGCATGCTGGTTGTTAGAAATGCCCAAATCAGGATTTCTTTTCTTCCCAGCACTGATTCAAGCTTTTTAATTTCACCATTATTCTAAAATCTAGATTAGTTATGTGATTTGACCCATTTAACTTACTCAGCAATGAAGTGAAGGACACTCTTCAGACCCATTCAGTAAGTTAGATAATTGAAAAGTCCATTTATTTTAGTAACTCCATCAAGTAAAACACATTATATAGATTAAATAGAGAAAACAGATGTTTTACCAGTATTTTTCTAATCATGATGAGTTTCTGCTTACCATTAATGAAAGCACGTTTTATACTTAGAATCTTACATTACACTAATGAAAAAAATTAAATGAGAAATGTGAGCTTAATGAAAAGCACTTTTTCAAAAGATACTTTTAATCTGACAAGCGAGACTCACCTGGACGAATATTCTCATTTATTGAATACAGTTCAAGCCTCGTTGATAATTTGGCTCAAAACTTATTCCAGTCTGGTTCTAGTCATTCATGTGTGGAAAAAAAAAAATTGGTCTCCTGCTTCATAAGCTTCCCTCTTTGCTTTGAACGTCATAAAATTCAGTGACCAGCGTTTCAGCTGCTTTTCTTCCACAACTTCCCCAGCCCGATAAATCCGTGAGCTTTAACGGTGAATGTGTCTGTTGTTGACATGTGCCTTCCTTTCCCTCTCGCCTGTGCTGCTCTGTCCTTCGGGTAGCTCTCGTATGAAAGCGGAGGAACCTGAGGTTCGTGAGGCTAACCCCGCTCATTGACATTGAACGCCTCATCTTCCTCCCTGTCTGCGCAATATTCCCTTTTTCACCAGAGCAATCAGCCTCCCACCCCTCCGTCGCTCTCTGCCGTGGTGCCAGTTGTGCTGTATGGTGCTTCTAGCCGTGCTACACCCACTCTGAAAAACACAGCCCACTCGCGCTCATAATTTCCCCTCGCTCTGCCAGCTTGTAGTAGCAGCTGTTGGTGTGCTTGCTTCTCACCTGTAGTCGGGGGTTTCCTCGCCTCTAACCACACATTCCTCCCGGCTGTAGCTGCTCTGCCATACTCCACACCTCTGCTGCTTCATGTGCTGCAGCGATTCTCACCAGCTGTTTATCTATATATTTTTTTCTCCACAGTTCTTTGTCCCACGTAAATTCAGACGGGAAGCTTTGGCCTCTTCAGCGTCGAGCGGCAGAGGAGGGTTTCAGTTTTGGAAAAACGCAGGAACTGATTTAAATCCAAACCTTCTTTCCTTTTTTTTCTTCTCAGTTTTCCTCGTGGAACTTTCTGCTCTGCCTCTCTCCTCGTATTCTTTACTTTTGATACGACTCTTAAGTCTTTTGTAGTTCTTTTTAAGTTCTAATATTTAGTTAGTTTTTTTTATTCATTCAGTGCTCCATGTTTTCATATTGTGACTTTACACAGGTGCATCTCAATAATTGATACTAAAGTAAACTTTTTGATGATGCAAGTCGTTGCTAAGGAGAAACTCATTTTATATGAATTCTCTACACACAGAATGATAAATTTCAATTGTTTGTTTCTGTTAGTTTTCGATGATTATGGCTTACAACTTATGCAAAAACCAAATTTACCCTCCATCTATTGAGTAAGCCACAAAATGGCATTGCTGAAGACATTTGCTGTTCAGAATTTTGTATCCCAGCATATTAAGAGAAGGTTGAGTGGAAGGAAAAAGTGCAGTAGTAAAAAGGTCCACAAGCAAAAAGTAAAAGTGGTACTATTACTAATATTCCACCTTAGTGATAATCCTCTTATTTCAGTCTTAAATAATATTTTAATATCTTGTGAAATTAATTTGGGGTTTTTCAGCAACTACAGGCAACAATCATCCAAACTGGCATAAATAAACATTTGAAACATATCGACTCGATGTTAAAAACTCATATCCGGCATTTCTTTCTCAAGCTGAACTGCTGAAATCAGCTTTTCGATGATACTCGAATATATTGAGATGCACCTGTAACGACTCATGTGGATGCCAGTAATCAGTGTTAGCCTGAACACCTCACTTCCTGATTAGCCAGGTGCTATTGGAGAAAAACAAACGATCCTTGAAGGTGTTTTGTTGTTTTTTTTATCCGCTGAAATCCATCGGCAGGCCTCTGCAAGGGAAATGCAGCCCAAACAGCCTGCTTTGATTATCAAATCCACTTTCCCTCAGCTGCCTGACAGGGAAAACAAGTCCTGGTGTGATCGGTGAAAAAGTGCCAGGCAAGTCGAAGGCATCAAGCATTGATTATCCCCATGATTTATTGCACGATTTTTAAGCTCAGCTCTCTCAAAATCACAGAGGAAGCCCTTTAATTTAAAACTTTAAAACTGTTTGTTGCATGTTAGTTTCAGGTACAAGCTGTGTGAAGCTGAATGTTTAAAATGAGACGTTTTCTACATGACTGAGAGGGATTGCACAGTTTGAAAAAGGGACAAAAATGATCAAAGTCGTGAAAAAAATATTTTTGGATAAGAATTTTTTTTTTTAAGTTAACAAGATGAGGGATTGGAATGATTTTTCTAGATGTTGTGATGTCAACCCCAACAAATTCACCACTTCCACGTAGGATTAGTTTGCAGATTCCTCTTGTTTCATATGTGCATTGGTGGGAAATAATGTATTAACTAAGTTTACGTCGGCATTAATTGTTGTTCTGTCACATAAGTTATCTGTGTTTTAGGACATTGGCTTTAAGGACAGCGGGGTTGCACTTTATCAGTGACCTGATGGTGCAAAGGTGGAGTTCTGCAGAATATAGCACAGAGTGGATCTCATCAGCGAACGATGAAAAATCTTTGTCAAAATGGAATCATTTTAAATGAGCATTCCTCTGGTTTTTCAAGAGAAACGTTAGTGAACAACATTTCCGCTCAGTTTTCTCTTTAGTAAAGTCAGTGACAGAAATGATTTGAGGAGGTTCTGTGATTATAATTAATGTTATCGGACTAAACATTTAAAAGATTCAATGAGGAAATTGGAAATCCTTCATTGAAAGGCTGTGGACTATAGTAGTCTAAATGTATGTAACTTGGTTAAAGATTGTGAAGGTTGGGTAGTTGTGGCTGATAGTTTTTTTTATGTTTAGTTGAATGTAAAAGTATCTTATGATAGTTTAAGTCAAAATTTTAGCCAGTCAAGCCCGTTGCATTTTAGCATCTATATATGAAATCCCAGTTTTATTGTCTTTTAGAATTCTAGTTGTACACTTTTAAGATCCAGTCAGAATTTGCGTGCTGCCTGAAATGTTGACAGTGAAGTGAATTGGGGTGAAACATTAGAAACGGCTAAAACATGAGAAAAATATTTTACTAGCAGCTGCCTAGTTTCCTTATGGCTTGTGCCGACTTAAAGCTATGAGTCCTGCAGGGAATCACCGGTGTGTGATCACAGATGAAGTTGGTACGCAAACATTCAGGTCAGGTGTCGCTTAGGTCTCAGGTACAGTCGTCGGTGTCGGTACTTTAACGTTCTTGTTCTGGTAGATAAAACATTCCCAACTCAGTTTACATGTCTAGTCTTGTCAGAGTTTCTATAAGGACTTGATTCGTGTCACCTGCATGATAATAATAAAACATGATCAAAGACGCGTTTTGCAGAAAACGTCCCAGGAGAAGCTTCCTGTGTAATGGCTCAGGTGGTGTTTTCACTGCGTCTGCTTCAGTGTAGCAATTTTAGATATGTCACCAAAGTCGATCACATTACATATAACTGCCCATACTTTCTGAAACTCTCTCAGACAATGCTAGGTACTTTCCGAAGCTTTTCTGAAACCTGGTGGGTACATTCAGGAACTTTGCAGTTACTTTCCCAAAACCTTAATGGAACTCGCTGGTTACCTTCCCGGATCTTACTGAGTATTTTCCTTGAACTTATTGGATGCTTTCTGGATCTTAAAAGATATTTTTCTTGCGCTTTAAGGGAACTTTCTGGTTACTTCCCAGAAACATTCTGGTTACTTTCTAGGACCTTGCATGGAAATAACTACTAAGCTCTCTGAAAGTTTCAGAAAAGTAAACCTTTAAGTCCCAGGAAGGCACTAGTAAATTATTAGCCACCTCATAACACAGCCCAATTGTTGAAAGTATCCTCTCAGTTCTGGGAAAGTAACCAACGAATTCCATTCTGGAGATGAACCACTAAGTTCTGTGGAAAATATGGGCTGTATTGTGAAGCGCTACCGGATTGGGAGACTCCAAGAAGGAAAATGTTTTGGTGGGTGAAGTGGGTGTTGGGGAAGATTGCACATCGATTTGCAAAAAAGTAAGAGGTAATGATTTTATCTTTCTTCTATTGTTTCAAAACAATATATATATTTAAATATTTGTATGTGACATGTTTCTACAGATGCCAGCTATTTTCAACCCAGCATGTGCTGCATGCACTTTACTGCTGCTGCTGCAGAAAACACATTTCCAATGATTAGTGATTTGTTTACAGACATATTTAAATATCACACTAAAGGGAAAAGTGCATGTTGCAGCAATATCAAGAAAACTGGAAAGGAAACAAGCATTTAATATCTTTAAAGCTTAAAGGGGTTTTGTAATGTCTGTTGAATCAAATGCGTTAATGAAAAATGTTTGTAAATTTTATCAGCAATGGTTTAGAGGTGAAATGGCTTTCAGCCCTCATGTCACTGAAGGATCTCTGGCCATTTTGACAAACATATCAGTCTAACTCCAGGTTAGAGATTTATATTTATAAATGACGAACAAGTAAAAAAAAACTAACAAAAACAAGAGGCTGCCTTTGTTAAATGCCTGTAAAAATATTTTGTACATTTATTAAACTCATGTACCTAATGCAATTTATTTCCCTAGCTAGGGGGGGATTATGTTTACTGTCTCATGTGGTACTGCAGTATAGTAATTTATTATGTGAATGTTTTGTAACCATGATCTCGACTGTAGTGGTGCAAGTGTTTTGTGCCCACATTATTGCATTGCGACACATTTCAAATAAAAAGAAATTATATATTTAAACACCTTGGCGTGTATGGTTTACTTTGTAAAACATTCTTTGTCTAATTTTATTACATATATTCATATATGCTTTGTGTTTTGAATTCAAATAAACCCGTAGTTAGCAACAATGATTTCATTGATCAAATTCATAATTACTTCTCTAATTCAAATTCTTCAGAGTTATTGTAGACGGTGACGGCTGTTGGCAGGAAAGATCTCTTGTAGCAGCCTGTACTACAGCAAATTTGAAGAAGCCTCTGACTGAAGACACATTGTTTTCCCAGAACAATTTCATAAAGAGGACGGTTAGGGTTGTCCATAACTTTATTGATTTTTTTTATGAAGAGTTTATCATCATCTCCAGAGGTTCCACAGTCGTCCCCAGATCAGAATCACCTCTGATGCTACTGTACCAAGAGACGGCGGCAGAAGAGATGAGACTCAGTAACAGACTTAGAGAAAATCTGCAGCATCTTGCTGCCGACCTTGAAGGACCTTAGCTTCCTGAAGGAATACATCCTGCTCCGTCCTTTCTTATAGACGGCTTCACTGTTGCATCTCTTGTCAGTTTGTTTGATCAGTTTTGTTTTTGGTAAAATTGTGTTCCAGAAGCAACAATGTAGTAAAGCTATTTTTTTTATAACCCTTATTTATGTCTCACTCTTTAGTCCAGCCTTATTAGAATTTGACTTAACATTAATGTTGACCTGGGTCTGACGCTTAAGCTTGTTTTTTTCACGGTGAAGCAGCAAACAGTCGCTTTAGCAAAACCTCTTTTACCTGACTGTCCTAAAGATGGTACACAGTCGCCCTCTTGTGGTGAGCAAAGAATCACAACTGAAGTGTCATCCAGTTTAGTAAGCTTATAAATTATCTGAAATGTATAAATAATGTCAGTCATGATGTCCAAACACAGAATGGTGGCTACGAAATCAATAAATAACATATTCTGCTCTGTGGAGATTTGAACATTTGTGATAATCTTGGGTAAAGATGGGTATAAATCCATCAAATCATCTTTTTCTGCTTCAATATTAACTGTAATACAATACTCAACAGTTCTTACAAAGTGAATGCAGCTTCAGCGTTTTTTGTAATCTGGGAAATTGGCACACTGTGTGTCAGGCAAACTTAATTTTTTTCCCCAAAGACCATTATTTAATACCAAGGTCAAATTATCTCACAAACTGTTCAAAATAGGAAAGATGTCTTTTCTTTATTTGACAGATGTCTTTTAATTTGTAAGTTAGAAACGGCACAAGCAATTTCTAGAAATCACTGCTGGAGAATAAATCTCCATGTCCAATAAATCAATAAATCTGCATGTCCAGAAAGTACATAGTTACAAAAAAAAAAAAATGAAATGCTTTTCCAGCTTCTGATGAACATGATGGCACCTGGAAGCCGACTTCACAACACTGGGGTTTACATGTCTTCCTCATTAGGTCCTAAATCGTCCACAAAAATAAAAAGGTGATTCAGGACCTGCTTCAGAGTCCTGAATCTATGAACATATGGAGCTAATTCAAAGAACAATTCAAAGAACAATAATACGTTATCTGCCATATGATTCATTTTCCTCACTTTCTTCTGATAGCCCTCAATAAATACATGTAAATAATACATGGCACACTCTTTCAGACTTTCATTAGTAAAAAAAAAAATTGTATGAGTTAATTTCTGCCTTACTTTGTGTTGATTAATCACTTAGCAGCCCAATTTAGCACAATACTGTCTGAATTTAACGTGACAAGCCAATAAAAATGTCCAAAGGTTATTAAAACTTTATAAGACAAAGTTATAAATAAAATGTAAAAAGTGCAACTGCTTATGACCTGGCAGCTGCGGATTCAATTAGCTTAAATTGAATGAGATGAAACCTACAGGAATAACTATGTTGCTCAGAAAAGGCCGGTGATCTCCTCCGTTTCAGGATCAAGGTCGATGTCATGGAAACAGGGTAGAATAGAGTAGAATATGGAGACTAAAGTATCTTCTACGGGATTCTGCTTGTCCTGCTGCTTCCTTCATGTCAATAAAATGGATATTCTTCCAGTTGTGTTTAAATAAAGAGATGTTTCTTCTTCTTCCACTGGATCTTCACATGAAGCTTCTCTTCTGTGAGCCCCTGTGGTGACAAGCCTCATCATGACTCATGTTATTGCCCTCCTGACTGAGCTGTGGGGACCAAATGTTTTTTGTGGGGTCACAGGTTGGTGTCTGTGAACATCGTGTGCTCTTTCCTCACAGTGCTGAAGCCTTTGATGGTGTCCACAAATTCCTCGTCATCCATGAACTGCAAAGTAAAATAGGGCACGCTCGAACTTCTATTCATATAAAATATTTTTGCTTGTTTTTTTTTTTCTTTGTAACTTTTCATAAAAAAATTTTTTTTGTATATTTTTAAGTGCTTTGCATCATTTTTTTTTTTTTTTTTTTGACATGTTCAGCATACATTTTTGGGGTCTCTCACCATCCCGCTGTCATGGGCTGAGATGTTGGGGTCCCAGACGTCGTCGTCTCCTGCGAGAGACTTCCCGTCGATCACCTGGCTGATGCTGCGTCGCAGGGAGTTCACACTGAGAACGCCCTCTTCCTCTCCTGCAACGATCTCTTCGGTGGGCTCGCATTTAGCCTCCAGAATCTCCTGGATGAACACAAAACACACGTAAAAAAAGAAGAAAGAAAGAAAAAAAGATCTTGAGACCAAGTGCTTTATCACACTAAAATTGCTCTTTTCAAGTTGATTTGATTCTACTTTTTTTTTCATTAATGATGGCGTTTTTGGGCAGCAATATAATTATATTGACATTCAAGGTTGAAGTGTAAGTTTCTCATGTAAAGCAGGAAAAATTACATATTACAGTTTTTTTTGGAAACTAACATTTTCACACTAAATGCCTTGTGTGTGACTTTTTTAAATACAACATTCCCCCAGGAATAATGATAAATCAAGACAAATGTTGCTGCCAGGCAATAAACAGTCTCAGATCTACTAATTATAATACGAAAAATGTAGTTTATGGATATTATTTATCTTCTAATATAAAGCTGTGGAGCTGGTTAAACCTCCTGGACTTGAAAATGTAATAACCTTCACTTTGAATGTTTCAGGGTGCAGTGGTTGTAAAGACTAAAAGTTGAAAAACAAATCAAATAAAAAATATTTTTCATCAGTTTTTGAGAAACCTTTTCTTTTTTTTTAGCTGAAAATTTTGGAGTTAAAAGGATTTAAATGAAGGCAATTAAATCTGACTTATTCATTAAAGCAGTCGCTACACTGGTTAAAATTGGATACAAACTTAAATTCATGTCTCAGCGCAGAAACATTTCTAGTGCATGATATGATGAAAATCTGTTTTTGATTCAAACCTTCAAGGAAGTCCCTCTCTGCAATGAATCAACAGAAACGGAAGCTAACGATGCAACGTTGAAATAAAATATTTGTGTCACATGCTACTCCACTTGCCAGGACCGCACACACACACACACACACACACACACACACACACACACACACACACACACACACACACACACACACGCGCGCGCACACACACACGTTGTTTGGCGTTTTACCTCAATCTTCATGGAGAATCCCTTCAGGGTCACGCTGCTGGAGAAGCCGGTAGTGTCTGGCACCATGTCGAACTGAAACAGAGAGAGCAACACTGGCAGTTATTTAAAATAAAATAAAATAAAATAATAAGCAGCATTGACACCGAGAGGCATCCTGTTGCTCATGTAATGTACAGTATGGCAGCTCAAGATGCTCAAAAGGTTCAGTGAGAACGCATTGAAAGAAAACAGGCCATGTTGCAAACCCTCATAAATTTAAAGCTATGTTTTAGGTCTGGCGATGTGCTTTTTGTCCTGACTTTCTGGGGCACCGTGTGAAATAGAGCAAGGCTATTGTTTAAAAAACAACAACACTAACTCGTCTGACACCTTTGTAAGCTGTGATGACCTAGTTTCTACAATGTTTTCGGAAATCAGAGAATAAAGACCCGAGGGTAAAAGTTGCTCTTACCAGGACAGAGTTGCTGGGCGGGTACACAGCCATGGGGCTCCTCTTCTGCATGGGGAGAGCGACCAGAGGAGGCCTCGCCCTGGTGAGGGGGGGTTTATTCAGGGCCTGGCGGAACATGAAGCTGCAACATGACGACTTTGCATTTAAAGAGAGCGGAAAAGGAGCCCGGTCTCTTTACCCTGTGAAGCACGACTCCTAACACGACGGCCAGCAGCAGCAGGGCGATGGCGGCCATCACCACGATGAACCAAAGCTCCTGGACGACATGATGCTCTCGCCGCCCTCCGTCTGCCCGGTCACCCCCGGCAACGCCGCCGCCTCCTCCAGGAGGAGTGGGGCTCGGTGAGTCTGGAGAAAACAGAACTTGTGGAAAAAAACATACCGAGCAGTTTTTAAGCTTTGTCGATTATGAGAGCACAAAACGTAGAGAGAATTTTGTGAATATAACTCAAAAGTCTACAAATAGACGAGTAAATGTTAGACAAGTATTTAACTATCAGATGCTCAACTTAAACACATGGTAAAGTGGATTAAGAAGTCGTAACATTGGATATAAAAAAAATAATAACGCTATTAAAAATGACAAAACCATAAAAAAAAGAGAAAACTACATTTAATTGTCACCATGTTGCACAGTGCAATTGGAGAATTATTGCTTTTGCTTTGTATGTTAAGCAATTAACAAATTTCCAACATTTTTTTCTGGTAAAATATCTTCTTAGGCAGTGTGTTTGTTTGTTGTTTTTTTTTTTACAAGAAACCACCTAAAATATAATGTTAAAACAGTTGCAAAGTTTTCTGTCATGTGGATCATATTTTAAGTTGTATAATTTTAAGCATAATTTTCTGAAAAGTGTTTGGGTTATCGGCTAAAATAGCTCTCAGAGAAAAATGAACTTGTGGATCTGAAATAAACACAGTGTGAATGAAAGATGAGCACGCTGTGCACCGACGGAGAGATAACTTTGTAACTGGAGACATGTTTACCTGCAAGGCCTAGTTCAGGCATCCAATAATGCCGCGATGATGCGCAACTTGGTCACTTTTAGCTTGTTTATTAGGGAAACCTTTTGTGAAAGTGTAAGTTTATTCAGTAGAAGTGATAGAAGCAGAAGCTGTGTCGAGGGCGTTGGACTCACCAGTGCTGAGGTCCGTGGTTCGGCCTGTGTTGGGGATGCTGGCGGCCCTTCGCTGTGTGACATCAATCGCAAGGCCACAGACCTACACAGGGTTTAGGATCTCACCTGTAGCCCCATCTTGACCTTTTCCTTTGGACATTAAGTAGTCAAAATGTGTCAAAAGAATTTGCTGTGGTCATTCCCTACCCAGGACCGATAATTCCCAGACAGGGTCAAGAGTCAAAGAGCTTGGAACCGACTGCATTCATGTTCCTGAGTGCCTCTAAAGCTCCCATCAGCCTTGGCTTTTCCTCGGCAGGTGCCATGGTAACAGCCGGGTGTCGGCTTTCAGTTTACCTGCGGAGACGTGAAGCTCTTCTTATACACTATTCATGTGTATGTCTATTCTTATGAAATCACATACTGTATGTTTAAATTAGTCACCAAGTTTATTAAAGAAACGTTCATGTGAATGAAACTTGATGTTGCAGGTATTTTCAGGTAAGTTTGCATCAAATGTACACCTGAGTTACACTTTTTTTTGCAAACTTTGTAGTGTAATGCTTTATTTGTTTCATGCTGGAAAAAAACCTTGTATTAATACAAATGGTAATGAGAAAGGTATATATATATATATATTTTTAAAAGCTGCAGTAAGCTCCTAATATGTCATCTGAGCATATAGTGAGCTCCTAATATGCTGGAGAATAACGTGAAGCCATTGGTCAACATGGTGTCTCCTGTAGTATGCTGTCAAACCAGATGATGGCAGCATGCAGCAGCTACTGGATGTAGCTGTCCAGCTGAATGCATGGAGTCACTGTGCAAAGGAAGCTGCAGGGGGGCCTGTGACCCTCTGCAGTCCTGAAAACAGCTGCATGCTGTCTTCATACAGGTTAGCATGCTCTGCAGCCGTAACCAGCTATGAAAACGGAAAACCCTCCAGGAATGCAGAGTCATAATGTTTTGACGCAAAAAGTCTTTGGTCTTATTAAATTCTTTAATCTCTACAATTTCCTTCCAAAAGGAAATGTAAAGTAAAAAATAATTAAAAAAAATCCCACTTTCTATTTTGTTTTGATCCAATACAACATATTTTAAACTTCATATCGAGACCAAATATCTGTGGAAGCAGCAATAAACTCTCTCATAACTTACGTCAAACATACAGTATAATTGTATATATTTTATACATAATAATTTTAAAGAACAGAGTTCTAAATTCTAAATTCTGAAGATAAATGAGTGTGTTTGGATGGATGGAAGTCTGGATGGATGGACAGATGGATGGATGGTGATGATGAATAAATTCTACACATTTTCCAAACCTGGGAAATGCTTAGAATCAAATTCCAGACTTTTCCAGACTAAGTAGTGAGTTTGTAAAAGGAAGCCATAGACAATTAAATAGATTATTTTAGACTCCTTGAGCCTGTAGCCCAACCATCGCTGCTCCGTTTCAAAGCCCCCCCCTCCCTCCTAAATAAAGCCTCACTTCATTTGATTTATTTTCACAGAGCAGCTATTCTCTGCTTAATACCCTAATCAGCATTCATACCTTGCTGTGATGATTCGGGACAATGCTTTTTTATTGAGGAAGTGATCTCATCCTTGAGTGCCAGAATCAGCCTTTTTGTTTTTACAGCCCATCTCCTCGGGAGGCCTCATCCATCAGCGGAGGTGTGTGTCGCCCCGACACATACTAACCCATTTACACACAGGAACATACGGGAATACATCACTCAAGATGGCTAACTCGCTTACTGACAGCTGATGTGGTGAAAATTCTCCAGCTTGTCCCTGAATCCCCCGGAGCGTTCAACGACGTTTTAAGGACAGATGAATTCAGCTGGCAGAAACGGGGGTGGGTGAGGGTTCAGTTGGATTTGGATCGGCTTGGGTCACTTCATCCATCTTCATTGTTTAAGGCAGGAGTCTCGGACCCCGGTCCTCAAGTCGTGCCGTTTTTAGATGCGTCTCTGCTCCGACACGGCTGATGGAAATGGTCCAACTACCTTCTCAGCATGTTATATTGTTCTGCAGAGGCCTGCTGGAGAAGCATCATTTGATTCGGCTGTGTTAGACCAGAGAATGCCAGATACGAAACCTTGAGGACTGCCTTCAGACACCGGTTTAAGGTTTAGCTGACCTGCCCTCATCTTTGCAGCTTTTAAACAATATTTCTGCTAAAATCAGAAGCTAAGAGATGATTTTTTTTCCCCCAGGATCTCTACATGACAAGGCAATGAGTGCGATGTTAAGCTCAATACAGACATCTCTCTCTCTCTCTTTGGGCCCACTTTTTAACTTCATTACATTACCGCTGTTAATTATAAATCTTCATCCAAATGGGCTCGGATGGCCTAAATGTGCCATAATGGGCCGAACATGGAAATAAGAGTTCATTGTCAGGCTGAGGCAGAATAGACTGCACCCACTTACCAGCTCTTAATGAATTCCCTTCGCTTTTATTGAGGAGACACTCAGATATTATGAGCTTTGCATTAAGGGGATCGTCTTTATTGCCCAAGAATCCACCTGAGAATGAAACAGCACTGCTCAGCTCCTGCAGGGGAGAGAAGAATCCGCTCACATCTGTAAAACCCCGCTGTTGGCATAAGACATGATGTACATACAGCAAATCTTACATGACAAACATTTAAAACCGACCATATTGGTGCCGTTTGACCCTAAATCTGAAAGGTTTGCCCCCTCACCGCCCCCCCACCACACACTCCTCCTTCGAGATGTGTGGCGGGAGACAAATTTCAGAGACTCTTCACACAACAAACACACGCTAGCAGATTAACAGAGTGCCACCACCAGGTTCCCCAAACATTATGGCTAAAATGAAATCAGTGCACACGTTTGATCCTACACACAGACTTCTACTATAGAAAAGACATCAACTTGCTTCCCTAATTACAGATCTACAGTTCTGGTCAGAAGTTTACAGAAACGTTTCAGGTGCATGACTGTAAGTTTGGTCCTTTAAAGATGCATGTGAACTGTTCCTTTTTTTTTTTTCTTGCCCAGGGCATTTTTTGAAAACACAAAATGTGCACACGTAAGTTTGTGTTAATTGTACATTTTCTCTGATCCATAGAGGTGCAAAATTATGCTTACATGCAAATTCATAACATGGTGTTAGCCTGTTGTTTTCCCCATCTCCCATTGGAATCATTGACTTGTTAGAATACCCAGCTGTATTCAGATTAAAGAAACCAGGATTAAACTGGAAGATTGCTAAACATTAGCATCACTATCTAGTGAAGCCAGTTTAACATCAACATGGACTGAATGAGTATTTAGAAAAAGAAGAATCCTCTACCAAATCAACACCAAATATACAGTCAAAATTCCTCTTCTTCTCCCTGGACAATCATTTGAGACACAGATTACACTATTTGGTCAGTGACAAAAGGTTTGTTTGGATGAGTCAAGGTAAGGCTTTTAAATCTAAGAACATCTGTAAAGCATGGTGGCTGTGGTGCCATGCTGTGGAAATGTTTTGTAGTCATTTGTACTCGTACAGTAAACGGGACAATGTCATAGGTGAACCAACTTCACCACAAACCAACAGCTAGATGGTTGAAACTTGGACACAGTTGGATGTCCCCACACATTTAAACTGGTTTTAGAAGCAATAAAGCGGGTTAATATGAAGCCTCTGTAATGTTCCTTTTCTCGCCCTAGTTGAAAATGTATGGACTATGCTTATGTTGACGCAGGCTACACAAACTGTGGCCGAGGTGCGATTTCCTAAGAAACATTTAGCAAAGTCTTAGTTGTTAGAGGGTATGCATATAATTAGGTCTTTATGGATGAGAGAAAGTCCTCCATAAATTAAAAATTCTTCCAGATTTTAAATGATTAAAAAATATCAACCAAGTTCAATAAAAACAGTTCATATGAATCATTAAAGGTCCAAAGTTAACACAGCGTGTAAACTTTTGAAGTGAACTGTACATAATGGCAGCCTTTTTTTTTGTTTGTTTGTTTTACATGAAGTCATATTACTGTTCTGCACAACTCTATGATATTATGCACTTCAATGGTAATATCATGATATGGTGTCAGTTATCTGTGCTGCAGCAGAGAAGCTAGTAAAAAATGATCTCACAATAATATTAGTTAAAAATCTTAAAAAATTATCCTCTTGCTGCAACAGCCCATTTGTAAATAAAAGAAACAGAACAGAGCCACAAATAAATAAATATTACTTTGCTGTAGTACTGTTGCATCGTGAAGATAAAGTACTCTTTCCCTGAAAATGCCTGGTAAAATATTAATGCTAGTAATAATAATAATAACAACAATCCCCTCCTTCACCTGTGCATGAAGGGAGATAGATGCTTTTGCTATACAATAAAGCAAGGGAGCAGGATTTTATGAACATTTCATAGGCCACATCAAAATATCATGGACATCTGCTGGTATAACTCAATAATAAAGAGTCTTTACTCTTTGGCAAGACTAACAGTATATAACTACCATTACAACAACAACAAAAAAAATCTTATCATTAATGTTCTCTAAACCACTAGGATGCAGATTATACAGGCTTCAAGATGAGCAAAATAATCCAGAAGGATCTTCAAGTATCAAGTGTTTCTTAAAATGATTTTAAAGAAATAAGGTTTGGCATATAATTGTAAATATCTGAAGAAGGCGCAATTCTTCTGCTTTTAAGCCATCTGTCCCATAAGTTAGCACACTTGAACCAATTTCACTGTTTTTTTATAGGAAACAGGAGGGCTGTGTCTCCAAAAAAGAAAAGAATATTAATTAGGAAGCGAGCTAAAATGGACGAATACACAGAGTTGCGAACCCACTATTTACCAATATGCCTCGCTTCATCTCACAAAGCAGCGGACAGCTCTGTTTCTGATCAAGCTTTGGCCTCGAGGAGCTCGAGGAAGAGTTTGTGCATCGGCACGCGGCCGTCCTGTTTGATGCTGCAGAAATGCTGGACGGCGCGAGCGGCCGTCTGACGGAGAAGAGGGAGGGTCATGATCAGCTTTCCGGCACGCCGACAGTCCTCAGGGTGGTGCGTGGCCTCATGGTCCTGCAGGGCCCCATGAAGGACGTCTTGAAGTCTCTGAACTGCCTCAGAGTCCTCGATTTGCATGGAGTCTGAAAGTAAAAAGGACCAGGTTAAAGCTGTGAAAGATTTTTTTTTTTTGGATTCAGAGTCAAATCAAACGTAGTACCTGAATTTGCGAGAGCGATGGCCTTGAGGAGCACAAACTCCTCCTTTTCCAGACCCATGCTTTTGTACTTCTTTACCAGCTGCAGGATTGCATTGTTCAGATCAAACAGCCCAGCCAGTTTGGATTGCTCCTCGTCCATAATGTAGTCCTCGGCATAAACCAGTTTGTCCTCCATGACCAGCGAGCGAAACACCACCCGAAGGATGAGGATCTCCATCCATCCGCTTTGCAGGAGACTCATCTGGTCGGCTAAGGAGAGGGTGGGGAAGCCTAGAAAAAGAAACAAATGAAAGAACACATTTACGGCGTTTGCCAGGGATAGAATGGGGTAAGCCTGAGCAGGTGAGGTAGAATAATCTGAAGAAAAACTAGATATGGTCTTCAAAATCTAACATCCTAAACACTCCATACCCACAGTGAAACATGGTAGTGGAAGCAAAATGCTGTTTCACATGAGGAAAAATTTAAAAAGTAATGTTCACAGGCAGTTTCTGTCCAATCGGATTGAGTCTAAGCTATTTTATAAAAAAGAACGGGTATCTGTATGAGCAAAGTCTACTTCACAAAGATGATCAACTTGATGTTGATCTGTCATATAATCACAACAAAATGCATTTAAAATTGTGGTTGTTAAGTGACAAAATGCAAAAAAGTTTAAATCCATTTTATAACATGTTTAGAAGCTTTGCAAGGTATAAAAGGTTTGACAGAAAGCTTGGGTGTTTTTTTGTATGAAATATTCATTACTATTACTGCAAAATATACCTGCAGCAATATAATTTTACTTTTGAAATAGCCACACAGTAAAGGGCATAACGAAGGACAGAAGGATTTTGTGGCACATTTGATGAGTCCCTGCAGGACACGTCAACTTTGATTGACAATTACATCCAGCTGGAGGTTATTAAACCCACTTACTGCCTCGCATGTACCTCCACACACACACGCACACCCACGCACAGGTTTACTGTAATTAAACAGAAGATTTTACAGAAGAAGGGAGGGGAGGGCATGTTGTTTGTATTTTTGACACCACCCTTGATTGCTATCAGAATCTGCGGCTCTTTAAAATCCCTGCAGCGGCGCCAGCGCCCCGTTTCCCCACCCTGGCCCCGAGATGGATTGGAAACGCTGCGAGTGCACAATTTCATACGTCGATAGGGATCAGTATTCTGTAGCAGAGCCATTGATCAGGAGACCTGTGTGAATCTGTGCTAGATGAAATCTCAAGCACGTTATTGATAAATAGAAAGATGAAAGTTAAATTGTTGATAAGGGCAACGTTTCAGATAAATGAAGAAGTTGTTCATGATAAATTTAAATGAGGCATAAAATATCAAAAAGTGGGACAGAAACAGCTAAATTAAAAGCTTTTTGGTTCAATTTGGCCTATAAAATGTAAAACTATTAAGAAAAGATCCAAAATAACCCACCATTTTTGTGAGTTTCAAATTTCATTTTCAAATTTCAGTCCCCAGTACCAGCTCATTTAAAGTAACTCTTAAGTTCTCCAGGAAATATTCTTGAAGACACTAAGCAAATTAGTTTGTTTGCTCCAAACTCTACATAGGAAACATTTTCCCTCCAGACAGAAACATGTCAAATATACCCTCCACATTTGCTTGACATATAAAGAGAAGCACAGCTAGTTTATATCACCACATGTTAAGACAGTTGTCACCCAACAGTCGCTTTAATCACACACATATTTCACAGCCAGTGCTGCATCGCAGACTCAAAATGGCCAAAACCAAAGAGGGCAGTTGGTCTTTAGCCAGCTCGTCTTCCAGTTTGCCCCTCAGACTTCACACCACATCACTGTCAATCTGCCTGATAGGAGGCGACACAGAGGAGTGGGTGCAGCCAGGGCAGTAGCCCGCCCATCACACTCACCTCCCCCTGGGCAAAGAACTCACATGGCCTGGGACACTTCGCCCAGGACCCCGGGCCTAGCAGCAACGGGGGCCGCTGTGTGTTCTGCCACTCATCCAGAGCTGATGTGACACGGCCATTACGCTGCTAGGTAGGGCCGGCCGGACTGTTATTCAAGTAGCCTTTTCCCTGTGTTTGAGCCTCTTTTCTTTGTTTAATCGCACTTTTTTATTTTTATTTTGTTCATCCACATTTAAGATTAACTGGCTTGAAACCATTGTGTATTTTTGCAATCAGAGGCGTAAAATAATCACATTATTTATCAAAAAGAGGGGAAGATATATATATCAATTGTGATAACTATACAATGAACTGTAATTAATAAAGTTTGGAAGATATCATCCTGTATGCTCATCCAAAACAGTAATTAGATGTTTCCTCAAATATATAAACCCTGCTAACTATATTGGTGTTTGGACTTTAAGTTTTATCAATGTCTATGTTCTGATCATTTCATTTTTGTATGCTTCCCCATTTCTTGCCATCTTAGTTTATCCCCTGTTTCAGTTTAGTTAATCTCATTGTTTATGTTTGTATTTATTTCTTTGGAGTGGTTTTTCTTACAGTTTACTGCTTAGGTTCAGGTTTCCTTTCTCCCTTTTCATTCTCATTGCTTTGCTTTATTTTTCACCTCTGCCTCAGCCTCCCCTATCGTTTTTTCTCCCCAAACTGTGTCCACTCCCCTGTCATTAGCTCCTCTGGTTCCTTTGTGATCTCTCCTCAGTAAATTCAAGCTCTCAGGTTATATTGCTCTCCACTTGCTCCTTCTGTTTAACTCCAGTTCCCATGCAGTGTTTATACCGTTTGGAAGTTTTTTTTCTTGTCTTAACTAAAATTATGAACTCTATTACAATTCCTTCTTCCTGTTTGAATTTTGGCCACTGCTAAAATAGGATCAACTGTTGAATAGTACAATTATAACATTAAATTGTGGAGTCTGAATCTCATGCATAGACTTGATTCACTGGCTTGACTTAATGATGATACCCTCTATGAAGCTTGTTCCTTTGTAAAAGCAACATGGCCAAAATGGCCATGTTGATTAACTCTTTAATCTCTCTGATTATAGAGAGGGAGGTCTCTTTAATCTTGCGCAACCACAAGATGCCGGTCCATCTGAAGACTAAAGTATATAGGAATGTTTTGCAACCAAAATCTGAGAAGTCGTGAGGATTCCAACTGTTTGGTATGACCATGCAATGAACTGTCAGTAGTCCTGCAAGCTTTGGATCTCTGCCTAGAAAGACGCCGGCCACATGGACAACCCAAGAAGGAGCGGCTGGGTGGACATGTGAGTTTCCAACATAACCCCCTATTACACGCTCAATCGAGAGAAGAAACCTCCCAAAACAATAAACCCTGCAACTGAAGGACACAATGAAAATTACGACACATAGATTTAAGCAAAAATATTAAATATCCCTCCCTAAATTTGGTCATTCTCAAGTACACATTGTTATTTTGCATAGAATTAGATTTAGACCTAATATGTCATTCTGCTCAGAAATACAGACAAAAGAAATTCATATTATGTGGTTAGTCAGTCTGGCTAACTGCTCAGTCTGCCAACTTGCAGTCAGGTAAGAGCAGAAAGTAATGTTCTTCCAGTTTTCACAACGTGTTTTTCCAGGAAAATAATATTCTAACATTTTTGTAAGCAACGGAAAAAGTGTTGTGGCGTTGTTATTGCCAGAGAATCAGAAAACTATCAATTTTAAACCCTCAACCAGTCCATGCCTGCGGTAGGACTGGTTCAGACTAATTACTCTATCCTTTTTCCAGCTTCATTGGAAAGAAAAACAGACTTCTCCAGTATCAGCTGATCAAACTGGTTTGGGTTTACTCATCCAAATCAGGGAAAAATAATGATCAGGCACGTTTCCTAGAATGTAAAAAGTTACTCACTGAACTTTCCAACAGTGTATTTCTACATAATTTTAGAAGCTCTTGGACGTTTCACTGAGAAACAGGTTTACCAGTGATGGTGTCGTCACTTTTTCCATCTCGAAGTAAAACTGAAAGGCTGCTCAACACCACCATGTTCTGTGAATATAATCTGTTACCTAAGGAGCAAAATACTGGTTTCCATTTAACTTTACTGTTTTTGCCTTTAAGTATTTCTAGTTTCTTTCCAAACTTGCCTGATGGGTTTTGTTAGATTAATGTATTTTTGGTGTCATTTCAGAATGAAGAATGTCTTCCTTCTCCTGTCCCTTACCCCTCTGGTGGGTATCTGCTGTGGTCGCAGCCGCCGCTCACCGCTGCTCCGCTCCCTCAGCAAAGGGCTACAAATATAAACCCGTCAATCGGACTCCATTTGTCTGGGGGAGCAGTCAGCACCGAGCTGGGGGAGATGTATAAAGGGAGGAGGTGAATTTCTTCCAAAACAAGAGTACGGAAATGCTGATGAGGAACAAACAGCCAAATGCCTCTTATCAAATTTTGAGAAAAAGATGCAGGGGAAAATATAGTAGAACGATACGAGCACTCACACGCACCTGTTTTGTTTGTTTTGTAAGCATTTCAGAGACAAGACATCAACAAAGAGCCCAGGTGTTTCGCTGGTGATGTTTTGGGTGTGAATAACACTGCTGATAAAGCGGAGAAAAGGGGGGTGATAAGAACTGATTAACCAAGAAAAGCTGTAAAATAGAATCCCGTATTTAAGTTTCTTCTAGGACTGTGCAAACACTTCTCTGAAGCTTTCCAGTATTTTACCAACAGAAATATACAAAGCGCGACCATATGTCGCTAATTATGAAAGTATTTTTGGTGATGTTTTTTTAAATTTGCTTATACGCTTAAACAAGATCCAGGATTAAATGAAGTCCCTTGGCTTTTTGACGTAGCCGTTAGCCTTTAAAGTATGTTTGAGCGAGAAAATTAACAACCATAATTTGTGTTTTTAAGCAAAAGCCTGGTTTAGTGTAAAATTTCACTTTTTTATAGATAAAAGTTTTAGTTTTGGACTGGAGGTGAAATTAAACTCATCATTTAGCAAAGAGCATTGTCTGTGAGATTGAGAAACACTTTTTTTCAAAAACATATAAATTAAGCGAGTTATTTAAAAAAAAAATTTTTAAAAGAAGAAGAAAAAAGCCAGCACCATAATTAATAAATGAGATTACTTTGGCTTTTCTTTTTTTTTTTATCCCAGTGGTTTAAATGAGATGACAGTAATGCTTTGCAGCTTTTATGTGTTTGAATTGTAATATTTTACTGTTCTGAGGAGGTCCTGTATTTACTAACAGTCTAGTGTGAAATAAAGGGGAACTATTTATTTAATTTATAAGAACCATTTGAAGTGACTAATATAAGTGGTGCAGCAAAATGCAGATGTCCTGCCTGAGGGAAATTACTGTGAAAGAGCTGCAATTTAAAATGGCTTGAGAAGGTAATGGTGGAAATCCTGGTATTATTAGTCATGTTAAAAATTAGATGGGGCAAGCCATTGTTCCTTTCACTGCACCTACGAAGTACTAAATACCAAACCCTTTGACTTGGGAATTACACTGAAAAGCACTAAAAAGTTGCTAATAAAACTTTACCTCTTACTTAAAGGAAACAATTACAGTTCACAGATATTACATTTATGTTCGGATGACTACAAAACCTTTACTTTTAAACAGCTTAGCAGCTTCTGGAAAGCCGAGACATTCACTGTCTCAAAGCTTCGCCAAAGTCAGTGATGTGTACTATGATAATTCATCAACAGCAAGTCATTGTTATAAGATGTCTAACAAGTAGTTTCTGCAACTAAAGCAAGAGTAAACTGAAAATGTTTTAACTGTAAAAAAAATTGTGAATTTAACAGAACTGAACAACTTTTGGGGCTTTAGATCAGGCATTAATGTAAATGACTCAAAACGTGTTTGCTAGTTTTTGGTATTAGATTTATTTTGCAGTACCTTCTTATGAATTTATATTTCCTGTTATTTACCATCTATGAACAAAAACTTAATTTTAATGTGGAAAAAAAAAACTAAACTTCTCAATATAAATAAAAAAATGTTCATCATCTTGACCAAGATGATGAGCTTTGTGCTCACCGACTCTTATCTCAAATGAAAGTTTTGGATGGCTCATAACTACAAAAACATCCAATAAAACTCTCCAAATAGAAAATGATGAAACATTTGACTTTTTCTCCTCCGTTTCTGAGTTTAGCAAAATGCTTGTGCTCCCAACACAAACATCAGCTGAACAGGATGCTCAGTCTAGAGCAGGGGTACATCAGGCATTTTGTTCTAACTACTCAGTGAGAACAGACACACTTCTTCAGCTGAAGGGGGTAAAAAAAAACAAAAAACCTCCGCACGTCTCATCTGCTATTTCTGTGACAGAAGACAAGCTCAGTGTGTTCCAAGAGCCAGGAGGATTTCTGTAATTCAGACCTGACAGGGAGGCGGCCACGGCCCAGGAAACAAATTAAAACTTCCATGTGGCCATTGGTCATCTGGTTGGTGTGGGAACACTTTGGTCAGGAAGGGCATGGCACGCAATCTACAGCATGCTGGCATGCACAGACACACACATAGAGGATGACTGACAGATAACAGACAGCCAACCCCTGCCCCCCTTCACCCCCGCTCTTTTGGGCCGTCTTGGCAGCCACAAGTCAGAACAATCCCTTCTCTGATCTGATTAGGGACTTAGTCAACCTAATGTGTGTGTCGGCTTGTGTGAGAGAACTATGAGTGAGAGAGAGAGAGGGAGATTCATACCAGGGATATGTTTGGCCCAGCCGATGTTGACCACCAGCTCTCTGTCTGCCAGGTCGCACAGCGTGGTCAGAGCCTTGATGTCGCTCTCGGGTACCGTGGGGTCCGGCATGGCGAAGATGCTCTCCGGCTCGGCTACTAGCAGCAGGGATACCACCTTGTTTTCCACTGCACCTACAAAAACTGCAAAAGTTTATTATTGTTACAAGGTTTTAATTTTTTCAGTGAGCTAAATAAAGATAAAGAGGGAAGACATTACTGGAACCAGTCAGAGTACCAGAAAGAAATATGAAACATGCACAGAAAAATATTTCTGTCGAAGTATAATGGTGAAAAATGATCCACACCATCAGAAGGTTTCTTGACACTAGCTACGTTTCCAATAGAAATCTTTGCGCAAATCTTTGTCAGCTAATGTCAAAAATTGCAATGGTAGTGTTTCCTTTAAATAAGAAATTAAATTAAAATCACAAGTGAATAAGGTTGTTCATGCGGTGAGTCATTAGAAATCATGGCAGTGATAAATCTAAACAGTTATATGAGATATAATCATAATTCAGTCATGGCTAAGCCATCAGAGGAAACGTCTTACTCAGGCGTTGAAGTGACAAGCCCCTTATGCTTGGGAGCGACTACGCATCCAGCATTTGGGAAAATTGTAGTCAGCGATTTTACAGAAGAGATATGAATTCGACACGTTGGAATGACACACAACTTTTTATGTACTGTGCAATGCTGTGAAAGATCTGGTGGAGCCAGCTGTACATTGTCTGAAAAACAAACCATCATCTTCCTACAACTTCCCACTGATTTTTTTTATTGTTTTTGCCAGTAGTAACATTTCATGTGACTCGTCTGACAAGTAAAAAAGTGTTTCCAGTACAGTTTTGCAAAATACATCTATTTTGACATGGCCAAAAAACCACATCATCCCACCACAAACACTTTTTTTTAATCAAAACATTTTAGTTGTTTGTTTTTTTCAAAATTGCCATGTTTCCATTAAGCAAATTTACTTTTGTAATTTCAATTTGCACAAACCTATGGCTAATGGAAACACAGGAAACACACAATCGAGCCTCAAACAGCTATGCTAAAGTGCCAGCTCCATATTTGAAAAGAAAAAAAAAAACATTAAAAACTTTAACAACTTGAGTCTGGGTTTGGACAGAATGACAATGATCATAACCATACATCCAAAGCTAGATAAAAAATCAGTTAAAACAAGGCACATTCAAGGGTAAGACTGAATCAATCATTTCACCTGCTGCCACCAAACTGGTGCCAAAACAAAGAATAGCCTCAAGCTGGCGACACACAGGACATGTCAGAGTTGTTGTCACCTGCATAAGGGGATGAAGTGCAGCACAGCATAGCAGTTTCCACATTGTGACGTGTGTGTGTGTTGTACAGGGATCCCTGAAACTTCCCATTTTTCTAGGGCACTAACAGAGTTCCGGCCTCTAATAACCAGAAGATAACCAGGACTAAAGAACAGGAAGGGAGTTTAGCAGCGGAAATGGAGCTTGAGAAAACAACAGTAGTGCAGATTGATGGTTTGATTGAGCTCCAACTGTACCTTGACTGAACTGTACATGTAAATGTAATGACTGATGCAAAATTGTTGGGCCTGCTAATGAGTCATTTGAAAGTACATTTTCTGCTATGCTGATAGTCCTTGGTGTAGCAACTGGCTGCTCCAGTCATCGACTCCCATTCATTTTCAACAGTTCTTGTGATTGTCAGACAAAAGACGAACAATTATTGATGAAATCACTCAAGCTCCTGGTTGCTGCAAGCAAGTCGCATTTTTTTTCTTAACTGAAAAAAGTAAAATTTTATAATTACTTCATTTGACAATTTAAGTAAAAGACAGAAGCTACTGTATGTAATGTGATATTAGTTCATTTTCTTATATAAACTATCTCTCCAGGAGGAAGAAAGGGAAACAATTTCAATAGAAAGTGTCTCTGCCTTGTCTTAAATGTAAAAGTAGTTCTCACATAAAAATCTAAATTTGTTAAGTGAGTAATGATAGCTTCCCAGAGTTCAAAGGAAACCTAGCTTCGCTGTTGCTAAGTCTTAAGCTCAAACAAAACGTGGAGCTCATCTAACCATAATTAAAGTCTATTAAATCAGAGGAACAACTTTCCCATTCTTTTTATACTTACATGTTTTTTTCTGTGGCAAGTTGTTCTGTGGGTGCAGATAGGGGCTGTTCTCAGCATCTATTCTCCTCTTGTACTTCTGCCTGCCTCCTCGAACCCGGTCCAGGCGCACGCCTACATATGTAAACATAATCACAGGATGTTAATGACGATGTTTGCTTAGCCACACCATAAATGCATAAATACACAAACACTCAGGCCCTCATATGATAATGTTACATGTACAGTAAATAAAACAATTCATACAGGTGCGTCCCAATACATTGGCATATCATTGAAAAGAAACGTATGAAATTACACACAGCAATATATTTCAAGTATTTATTTCTGCCACCCAAAATTATAATTTTCAGATATTTGTAATGTTTTGTAACCTCAACGAAAAACATTTTAACATAGAAATGTTCCATTCTTGATAAGTATATCCATTATATTTTATCTTCTTTTGCGTGAACTGTGGCATGGTTTATTAATTCAGTTCATATGTATTTGTACGCATTTCGGACTTCTCATCTTCCTCTTTTGCTGGTAAGTCAGTCACAGTCATGCCGAGGTCATTAAAGTAGGTATTGGTACTTTGGGCCAGTCTAATGTTCTGCTACAAAATCCATAATTATCTCCATAAAGCTTGTTGGAAACTGAACATGAATTTTGACCAAGACCAGCAGAGGGGACAGCTTATCAAATCATCATTTATTGTGTAAATTGTATGCTGGACTTCAAGCAAATGAAAAATAAATGTATATCTTTGCACCACTGAACAAACTCTTTATTCTCATAAGACAAGTTAATTACACAAGTTTGTGTGCAGTGACTCTTGAATTGACTTTACTCCATAATTTACTCCAGGTTGTGGTGGTGTCTACATTTTTCTAGATTTTTTTTTTCCTTCCATTAACTTCTAATTCATGTCCTTATCTTATGGCTATAATCATCAAAATATACAGAAATAAACACTTGAAATATGTCACTTGGTATTCAATGAACCACATTTTAACTTAAATACTGAAATAACTGAACATTGATTATAGTCAAATTTATTTAAATTCACTGAAATTATTTTTTTGTCAAAAGTTTTCTTCATTTCTGATAAATAAATTAACTCTAAATTAATTCCAGAAAATTTCTCAAAAGATATTTAAAATTGAGCAACATTTATATAGTAAGATCATCCAAATTCAAACATCTTCAACATTGCTTTCTCTGTTACATTTGGAGCCAGAGTAGTGTTTGACATTGATGTGACATTTAATCGAGTCAGTCAATGGGCGAAAGGCTCCCACATTAAATCCATTAAACCAGTGGGATGTTGTCCAGTCAACAGCCCACATGTACTGCCGATCTCAAGGAGACCGGACAGAACGGGCCAAATGCTGGAGCGGCAACATGCATCCTGTAAGATGACACCCGGAAACCTCGGAGGGGCCAGTGACAAATGCTCATCTTAACAAGCACTGCGACAACGTGATGACGGAGATTTAGGGGTATGTGGGTGTGTGTGTGTGTGTGTCAGCCAGGGGAGAGGCCGGTTATGTTCACAGAGGAGGAACAGACACACTGTGAATCTCACCAACTGCGGAGAAATTGCTTTATGCAGGGGGTGTGAATGTGACTCAGGAAGCCTTCAGTAGTGGTGTTGGGTTTCTGGGTCTGCAGAGTGTAAATAGCCATAGTGTCCCTGAATAGATCTATAATGGCATCTGTAAGAGACACATTGAGGCTATTATTTCCCCTCTTGACACCTCCCAGCAATATTCCGTCCCTTTAACTTGTTATTCTGACTTGTACAGATATTTTTACAGAACATGCAACAAAAATTGAGTAAAAAAAAAAAAAAATTGCAGTGTCTTCTTAATCGGGCATGTAAAGATTTGTGGGGTTTTATTAGTTCCGTGCCATTGACTTGTAAAGCTATTTTGTTTTATTTTATATGTCTGCCATTACTACAACTATAAATTTGAAATAATGCTTTATCAGTTAATGTCCCATGAATAGATATTAAATGCAAGAGAGAATTGTGGATAACAGTGTTGGTATGAATTATGTGCCTTACAACCCTTATGACAAATAAAGTACGCTTAAAAAGAATATATGTTATCCTGAGAAATAAAATGTATAACCATTGTTATGTTTGAAGATCCCATTATGAATTAAATCCAAATTAAAACATGTTTCCCAGCAAAAATATCTACATATTCAGATTTCCTGACTCATGAAGTTCAATGCAGCTGCCTGACTAGAATGCCATGTTTTCTTGTCTTTGCCATTTTGAAGAACACATAAGATAAATATACCTGTTTGTCAATGAGAAACAAGTCACAAATAAATAAAATGTATATTACTTAACTTAGACAAGTAAAGTGTAAATAAAAAATGCTTTAGTTACATTTACTTGATTGAAATTGTTGGGTAAAACAAAATTTGGGAACAAAGTGTTTTTATATTGTTTTTAACTGGGATTTTCACTGAACAAATGTAAAAGTAAAAGTTGGTCATTTTTGTTGCTGCAATAAAAGCTTAATTTATTTAGAGGCTTTAAAGACATCTTTACTCGAGGTGCGCATAAAAGGGGAGAATGCTGTTTAGTAAATATGACTGCTGCCACAGAAACAAAACTAATGTATTGTTGGTTTCCAAGGCCTGATTCTTCAAATTGTTTTCAGATTTTGGTCACTTTTTAAAACATACCCAATATTAAAATATTTTTTAATTCTAATATTGTTTTCCCCCAGGATTTCCAGAAGCCTTTTCTTCAGTTGCCTTTCTCATCTTTAAGAGTTTTATTTAAGTGTCCCACTTGCTTTATAACAGCTTTAAGTTTCCTGAACTGCCACATTTATAATTAAACACTTAAATAGGGCTATGTTTCACCAATTAATGGTGTCTACCGGCAGGAGGTCTCTGAGAGGAATATACATTTTATCAGGAGTCATAACCTCTCCGCTTCCACTTGCCAAGGGGTCGGCAACATTTACACTGACAGCAGTTCTGTTTTGTTTTATGGTTAAATGAAAGAGCCATTACTTTCAATTCTTAGGTTTTAGAATGAAAAAAATCTGTAAGTTTATGGAATGAGAATGAATTGATTTTAATGATTTTCACATTAATAAAATAAAAACAAACACATTGTTTTCAATGTAATGACCAAATATTAGAGAACTTTTTTCTGCATTACTTGTGTCTTTCTGTTGGTAAAATCCAATCCTTACAGTACTTACAAATACAAAAAAATAGCTAAAACTGTTATTTTTTTTATTTATTATATATTGAAAACTTTTGAAAACTTTGCTCAGCTCAGCCACTGTGGATTTCCTCAAAAACCACCTGCAGCTTGAAAAACAGGATGAAATAAAGGGATTGCATGTAGGAGCAAAATAAGAGTACCAATTGGCAAAGAAGGACACTGACTAGAAACCATAAAAAAAAGTTTCCTCTACCAGCTTTCCTCTGAGAAGGACAAGAAGTCACAAGAGTGAAATCACCTATTTGCAAGAAAACTGTCCAAAGACAGACAGGACCATAAAACAGATCTAAAACTTTTAATAAGACTTTTACTTGCAGACACTTGTTACATTTAAGCTTTTGTCAAATCAGATGCATCCCTTAGCTTTAAACAATAAGTTAATTTTCAAATCTGAGTGAAGCCATAAATTCGAATGTACTTATGTCTAATTTAAGTTTTTAAATATGAAACATGCTGAGGACTGGTGTTCAAAATAACATTTTTGAGACAGAAATTATTTAATATAAGCACAAAGAGTTCTTGACTTTAATTGTTTTCTTGTTGTTTATGTAAACAAGCAGTTAGTGACACATATTGTATCCATTACAGCCTGTTGTGAAACCAAAATAGAAAATAATGGCTTTTCATCACTTGCCTCACTGGCATCATATAACTGGAAACCTCAATGCAGAAACCAATAATTGAGAATAATTGAGGGATTAAAAGACACAGATGTGATTCCAAGAAGTCATAATCATGTTGTCATTGAAGTAAGTTTTGTAAATAGTTTAACAACTTGAATAAGCACAGTGTGCTGCCATTTTTCCCAGAGCCAACCAAACACTGAACTTAAACAGAGACTTAAGTTTCTATTTATATATTTTGTATTATGGGTGCCCAATATTGTTTCTGATACACACTGGAAAGATAAAAGTTTATAGAGGAAAGTCTGCCACTTCTTTACTAGTTGTGACTAAATTAAATGCAGTGCTCCTTTAACCATGCTTTCATATTTTAAAACTTAACCAGCAGAAATGTATGTCTTAGATATGAGGCTCTTTGCTTAAAGTATAAAACAATTGTCACAATATTTAGCGTATTTGTATAGTGCAAATTCCCAGCAGATGTTGTCTTAAGCCACTTTACAAAAAATGATTTTCTCTACTTTCTCTTCTTTTCTTGTGTTCATTTCCCCCATATTTAATTAATCTTTTGATGATCTGACATCATTTAGCGTTTGAGGACTGGAGACTGTACTGATTGGTGGAGGGCAACAGGGTTTGTTCTACGCAAGAAGAAGCTGATAACAACACAAATAGTGGATAGCATTGTGCTGTGTGTGCCACTTTACGTGTTCAGTTTAATGCCACTTCTGAAGATGAATATATTGAGCATTAACACTTGGTTCATCTGAAACAGCTTACTGTTTTCTAATTGAGGTGGAAGTTAAGGGTCAAAAGGCTGTGCATGTTTTAATGAGATGCTAAAATCACAGCGTCATATTTCTCCCTGGCATGACAACTACAGCGGATCTAAGGTGTCTTGGCAATATTGTCTAAACGTGAAACTTTTTCCAAGTAAACATCTGAAAATACCAGCAGTTTGCAAACAGAGGTCTCGTGTAATAAATAGCCTTAAAGTGTTGAAGCAACAGCAATAGGGCAAGTATTAGCTCTTCATTGCCATATATTAGCTTGACTAAATTTGAATTTAAAGAAATGAATTATAAGCTGACAATTTAATGTGGATTAGTTTCCAAACTGTTTGTTTCATATTTGCTGAATGCTTGATTTAAAAGCGAACTAAGTTTTATTCAAGTGTTTGTTTGTGTTCTGACAGAAGATAATGTCAAAACTAAGTATAATGTTTCATAGAGGAATGTGCTGACAACTAAAAGGCCAAGAATAGCTTTGTGGGATAACAAGAGAGAGACACACACACTACCTCATTGTTCTTCTGGACTGCCCATCAGCGTTTGATAAGGACAGCCACATTCATCACACAGCCATTCTTACAGCATTTCCACATAAGAAGAAGAGAAAAGTCCCACAGCATCCACTCATCCAGTTTAGCCTGTTCTCCACCTCCATTGCCGCTGCCTCCATGTTCTCACCACAAACAATCCCACGCATCTCCGATGTGGTGACACATATACAGCTTTAAAGAATTACTGCATCCTAAATCTTTGCACTTTTCGTCACATTGCTTCCTCGAGCTTGTATCTGTTTTATTGCAAGTTAAAGTGAAGAGAAAAGAATACAAGAGTTTCAAATTTCTGCTACAAATAAATATCCAAAATATCCAAGATATTCTGAATTTATATTCATTCTCCGTTTCTCTCAAACCCTTAAAAACTATCCTGAACAAATGACTGAATTCAGAGGTCACCTAAGGGTTAGATTAATCCAAAATGACACATTCTCACAGAGTACTGTTCATTACTTCAAACCTACACAAATAAAGCCGTCCTTCAAAACTGACAGGACAAAGCACACATGTGGAAGAAGGTGCTCTGGTCAGGTGAGACTACACCCAAACTTTTTTGCCAATATACAAAATGCAGCATGTGGCAGAGAACCAACAATGCTAACATGGAGGAGACTGCGTCATAATGTGGGGAAGCAAAGATTCTCCTTCCATAAATACAACAACTATAACCACCCAGTGAATACCACAATGAAATGGCATTCACTTATAAAATAATATCAAAATAATATAAATATCTTTTTTTTTTTTTTTTACTTTACAGTTGTACTTTGTGTTGTTTTGTCACATAACACCCTACAAAAATACATTGGAGTGTGCCGCTGTGTTGTGGTAATCTCCACAAACACCAAAATAACTTAGTGGCATCCGATATACAGCAGATAGCTTCTTATTGACTGATGGAAATGGTGTGCAGAGTCTGAACCATCTCAATGTACAAACTGTGCAACTTTAATGCAACTAGAAAAGGAGGAAGAATATATTGTTTTTATTTTGCAACCATGGTCCTATTGTCCTAGGAAAGAGAAAGCTTCTGTGGAAACAGCTACCTAAACGGGGCTTAATCAAATCCTGCCTGGGGTCTATATGTCTTTTAGCTGCTCTTTTAATATGGCCCTGACTCTCCTCATTAAACTTCACAGCTCCCTCTGTCTCTGTTTACTGCGGCCTCTCCAGGGGAAGAGGGGCATTACGAGACACGATGAAGCGCGTTACGAGGGCGCTTACGATAGGAGTTACGAGGGGCAGTTCGCGTTTCATGGAGGTCCAGGAATCCCACAAGGCATCTGGAGGAATTTATGAGGCAGGGGGACGAAGCAAAGGGGGGATGAAAGAGGAGGAATGCTGTTGATGCCTCAACCCTATTAAAAGCAGCTAATATAGAAAAAGATAGCACTGAGGAAAACACACAGAGGTGTGAGTGCGCATCTGAGATCATGGTAAGGTGTTTAAACGTACACAGAAATGTGTAAACATGCTATAAGTGGTTGCATCTATAACTCACTGTGCATATGCAGCTGCAGCTGCAGCTAGAAGATGCTGCTGCACATTAAGATCCAAATAGGAAATAATAAATCATCTTTCAGGTCTAGAAGAGTTGGGGTTGTACCAATCATTTCTATCAGTTTTTGCTCACTTTCAAAACATACACAAAAATTCAAGACAATCAGAAATTGTGAGCATGTCTTTAGGAGGTAAAACTAAAACTGTGTTTCTTATTGAAGAATAGAGCTGAGGAAAAATGGCTACAAACTGAGCTTTAACTTTCTCCATATAAAATGTTTATAACCTCCAGTTTGAGTCATAACTTTGGTCAAGTACTCTAGTTACCACGCTCCTTTTGAGAAAAGCCAATCCATGTCAGGCTTTAGAACTGAAATGATTTGTGCCTAAATCAATAAGACGATCAAGTTCTAGAGCTGCTATTGTAAGAAATATTTCAATTCAGATATTAGGACTGAAACAAAAACAAAAACTAGACCATATCTTACACAAACATTTCCCGAAGGTGACATTAGCGTCACTGAAAAATGGAAAAAAAAGGGCACAGAAAAGTAGAAAATGTTGAAAACCTTGTGAAACAAGTCTAGTAAAGTGCAGGATACTTTAATGTGGTATTTTCTTTTTTCCTAAATAATATACTTTATTTATTATTTACACACATCATGATTTGCAGACATTAATGTAACATAAAGCCACTTAGGATAAACTGACAGGCTATTACTTTTATAATAAATTAAGGATTTTTCCTGAGATCAAACTGCTCAACATTTACACACTCAGGTGTTTTATCTCCTCTCTGGTAACTCTCCTAAGCCTCACACAGCAGGAGACAAGTGGCCAGTACAGTAGGAGGCTGCTAATGTTTTCCTCTGTGAGTCACTTCTAAATCTGGACAACAATATGTCACCAGGCAGCAGGCATACAGGCAGACTAAAGGAGACTATCTGCGGCATGTGCACAGACCCACTTCAAATATTTATCCAGACGTGATAAAGTTTCATAGTAGAAAGCAGGTTAAAAAAAAATCTAGTAGCCATCAAAATGTTTCTGGAATAAATCTGGCACACTACAAAGATTTTCAATTGCGTTCAGATTGGAACTGTAGGAAGGATTTTTTTTTGCCTGCTTTGTGCACCCCTAACTAATTATTGTTCTGTTGAGACCCCCACAGATGCAGATGAACCATGCATCTGTTGATTGAAGAAGGGGTTCAATAATTTGCATCTTTTCATTCACTTGGTGCAAAGCATCAGATCAATCTGTAGCTAAACTGACCCGTAGCATGATACTGCTACCACCATGATTGACAATTAGTACAATAATCTTTGGTTTGTTAGCCTAAACTTAATTGTTGTTCTGGCAAAAAAAAATCTACCCCTTTTCAACTAAATACATGGTGAATAAGCTTCCTCCCAAATATCTCTCTTGGTGCTGGAATGTTGCCATTACACCTTCACAAATTGGCAAAAGTCCAGAAACTATTTTGGAGGCCCTGCTCAGCAAAGAGGGACATGGCTGAACAGTTAAGATCCCTGTTACTCATCGTTAAGTTCTGTTTTTACTCCACATACACTGACCTACATACACATATATCATATATGGCAACACAAGGGTGCTTTAAGTTCACCATCAATGGAGATAAGTCAGCTACTTAACAGGCCATCATAATAACCAGTGGCCTTCTCTCTCCATGTCAGAAATCTATAAGGACGAGACTGAAGCTCCTGCCAGATTTCCCATCAGATCTATCACAGTGAAGCTAACAGTAAGTTACTTTAATGCACAGCTGACCTTCTCTCAACATGCCCACTGCCAGACACTTCACAAATCGACAGGCTTGGCAGGATTTTCTCCTTCTCTTGGTGATTTCACATTCGTTGGAAGCTGGGCAGCTGTATTCGATGTTACCTGGAAAGGAAAAGAGAGGGACAGGGAAGAAAAAAGTGGTTGTCAATGATGTGGAAACAGTTACCTAAATGATATGGAAACAGTTACCTAAACTGGCCTACCAGCGTTTTGTATGGCCAAACAACAGTCTACAGGAAAAAAAAAAAAGCTTTTTTTTTTTTTCCTGTTGAGTTTGTCGTCTTGGCATCTAAACTCCATTTTCTTTTGTGGGGAACTTTCATACTTGGACTAAAACTGGGATTTATTGGGAGTATTTGAAAAAGCTTAGTATATTCTCAATAAAAAATTGAAATTTTATCAACTAGCCAAAGTTGTCGGCTAAGCCGGATGGCATTGAGCCAGTACAGGTCATCTCAACTGCCAGCCTCCATTAGAAACAGGAAGTTTCTGATGAGCCAGACATCAGATCTCCCTGTCCGATTTGAAAGCCGCTCAAGTCTACCCTTTGAACCTTTCTGCGGCAGCCAACTTCCAGAGCTCTTAACGAGACAAGGCACACCAGGTCCTCGACCTGGGCCCAGAGCCGACAGGGAGCAGGACAATCCCTTTAAAACACCCACACTGTGCGCTTCCAGTTCTCAGCTCTGAGGAGAAGTCAAAGCAAACACATTTAGCACTAGGCAGCTCAGCTATCTGCTGCTTCAAAGCCATGAACCCCCAACATGTTGACTATATACACAATGTCCTGCAAGTTTAACCACATATCAGCTGTTTGCAAACAGATCTTTATTTAAAGCCTTTCTGCAGTTTGGAAAAGTGGGAGGCGGAAGCTATGAATTAACTGATCAGGGCTTGTTTTCACCATAACAAAAGCTTGGGGTATAACTCCATCTGTGCCATGCTGCTCGTAAAACAGGTTTATGTGATGCAAGAAAGAATTACCAGTCATGCACAATAAACTATAAAACTGAGCATCTTTCTTTGCATGAATATGTAGGAGATTTTTTTGACACTTACCCTGGATGGTCCTCTTGAAAAAGGCCTTGCAAGCCTCACATGAAGCCACACCATAATGATAGCCAGAGGCTACGTCACCGCACACCAGACACACCCGCTTTGCCACAGTGCCCAGCATGAACTCACACTTCACTTGGCCCTCGTCGTCCCCAAACCTCCTGAATGAAAGTAGAGAGGTGAGGAGAAATGCGTTCAGTTGGTGCTCGTGGCACAACGTGTGAGAAAAGCTGAAATCGATTTAAACACCCAACCTGGTGGTTCCACCATTATTGGCCAAGCTAGCTGTGTGACCACAGAGGCTCGAGTCCAGCCCATTGTTGTGATTGAGGCCCTTGGTGAGGGGACCATAACTGGAGTTTGTATCCGATGAGGAGCTACCTGGACTGGGCTGAGCTGGGCTGACATCGCCCTGAGAGCTGGGGCTGGGGCTGGAGGGCTCCCGTTTTATTGAGGTGGGACAGACGGGGTCCAAGCCCCTCACTGACATTCTGCCTGGATGCCTGGAGAAGACAGAACAAATGAAGACCATTCTTAACATACCAGTGGAAGCTTGCATTCATAAGCATGAACATCATATTAAACCTGGATTGTAATTGCATATTTGAACCATGCCGTTTCCAGGGTCCAAAAAAAAAACACAGCAAAAAACAATTTCAATTCCTTTTTTAAAGAAAGGTTAACAAGCTTGAACTTACTGAAGATTTTTGAAAATAAAACAGAGTGGATCAATATACAAATAGGATAGCTTAATTAATCATACTTAGATGTTTAAGTCTTTATTTAAATTAATTATGATGGTTTAATAACTTACAGCTATGAAAACGCAACATTTAAGGTACTTTCAATCAGTCTAGATAGACAGACAGACAGAATTCACATACAAATGAATTTAGCTCTGAATTACGATGCCTCCCAGGCAAGTCTTTTGTGAGGTTTTTCCTCTGTATATCAACAACCCTAAGTGCTTTAACTGCTTAAAGCACTTAGTTAAGTTTGCACATCCTTTCATTGGTCTATCAAACCACCCTTCCCTGTGTTGTCTGAACCAGCCGTTTGGGATCGACCACATATGCAAAGCCGCAGTGCATTACACTACTTTGTTTTTAAAGGAGCTGATTACTTAAGCAAACTCAGGGAAATAGAAAAGCCAGGAATAATCTACTGTTTCCTGCCACTGATTTTTGTTTGTTTGTTTATTCTTGTTTTGTTTTAATATTTGTATTGAGTGTTATGGCACACTTGTTCTTGTCATCTCAGCGACGCTTTACCTGTCAAACACATCATAACCGAAACAAGTTAAGAGCTTGTTGTAATAGTCATTGTAGTAGGAAACGCAATAGAATGTTAAAAAATAAAATAGTCCATGAAAAATATCGCTTTTTCTAATCAAAGTGAAGGAGGTCAAATCCTGAGAAATCTGGGACTGTTTTGATGTTCATTTATAGTATAAAAAACAAAATTTCCTACTTTTTTGTTTAAAAATCCATTTATTGTACTTCTGTTTTGATAAACAGATACTTTCATTCAGTTTGACAACAATCTTAGTTTTTTGAGAAATATCTTGTGTTCATTAAAGTATTTGGCCATAAGACCAAGTAAAATATTTGAAATAAAACAGGGAAAGTTTGCAAGCCCAAGAGTAACATACCTACTGTGATATAAGAGACTGGCACCATCATGTTGTGGGAGCGTTTTGATGCTGGAGGGACTAGTGTACTTTACAAAAGATCATGAAGAGAGGACATTATCTGGAAATATTGAAGCAACATCCTGAGACAGCAGAGAGTAAGTTAAAGTTTGGGGTTGAATGGGTCTTTTGACAAGCTAATCATGCTGACAAATTAGCTAGAAAAGTTACTTAATGACAGCAAAGTCAATGATACGAGGTGGCTTTGTACACCAAGTCATGCCCATATTCTTTTATCTATTTTTTGTAAAAATAGATTTAAAAACGTTTGTGGGGTCTCTATTTGATTTTTTGAACTACTTTTGGTGTAATGCAGGGTATTAAACATTTTCATATACTAATTATTCTTTTAGTATTTCATTAGTGTTTGAAGGACTCCAAGCCAAAGACAATAATTTAAATAAAAATCTCTTTAAGAGCTTCCAGAAACAGAATTTGCTCCTTACATTTCTAAATGATAAACAGCACACACGCATAATATAATTGCCATTACTTCTACCGTAATATCTAAATAGTAAGAGATTACCTGCATGTTAAATCATGTGTCACAAACCTATTAATAAGTAAAGAAGTGACCACAGCAGACTCTCTGTCACCAAGCTGAGGAGGAAACCAGCTGACGTGTACAGTGGGCCCGCAGGCATGCGCCCTGCTCTCACACATCCTGAAAACACACATACTCCGGTGGTGGCATCAGACTTTTGTGCCTGGCTGTAAATATAAGGAGCTTAGCCCATCTCCCCTCTTCTCTTCACATGAAGATTCCTGCAATCGCTTCACACGTTGCAGCCCCTGTGCACACACATGTCTTCATAAACACCCTGACACATACTTCCACGCAACTGTTTGCCGCCAGGCCAACTCTAAAAAGAGACTGCAGGTTTGCTTTTGTCTCGCACAAACACATACACACAATATGTACACTTCTCAGTCTCTACTCTCTGCATGGCGAGGTGCATGTCCATGTTGATCTGTTTCCTGCCATGTAAATGAGTCTTCCCATCATAAGCTATTTGGTAGGCAAAAAGGCTGGCTGTTTTAAACCACCCACTGAGCAAACCATGGCCACGCGCTACTGACCCCTCTATGGAGCCACAAAAGCAAGCGCAAAGGTGCACGATAAAAAACACACCTACTTAAGATAAAACAATGAACAAGAAAATATTTAGAGGAAAACTGAACAACCACAGAAGAGGAATCACTGTAACTATTTAACAAAGAGTGGATATTTCAAACACTCCCAGTAGCCAAGAAGCTGACCTTTTATGAATATGTCAGATATGTTTGTGTACTAATTATGACACATAAATTCTCACAGTAGGATAAAAAACAACATTTTTGCAAAAATGACATGACAGTTAAAATAATTTAAATCTGTAATGTTTGTCTATTGACATTTTGATCTGCAGACCAGAGAGTAAACACAGAATAGACATCACCTAAATTTCTGAATAGTTTGAGTATTAGACGTCCACTCTGCTGAGCTCAGCAAGTTGGTTGATTAGTCAGGCTATCTGCTGAAACAGCCACACTGTAGTCAGCTGCTTGACAAACATCCCACTATCTGTGAAACTGGGACTAACTGTGTTTTATGCTAACATAGAAGGAATGGACCTGCTTTGAACTAAACTTAAGTTGAGGTGAACAAAATGTGATACATTCCACCACTTTATTGTCATTTACCTTTTTCTAGTACTACTGAGTAGGTAGGGTTCATTAATTTAATTTCGGCAACCTGCCAGGTAAGAAATATTTTTTATTGGGAAGGTTTGATCAACTGTTCTCCAAACTGTGCCTTGCCAGGCTTCCAGTTACAAGACTCTCATCCCATTTGCTCCATCAATCCTCCCTTGCCATTTCCAATCCCATTTCAAGACCATAAAAACAGCACAGAGACGAGGAATCTGTTGTCATCTGTCCATCATAGGTGTTCATGCTGCTTTGCAAAGCCTGACAGATGCATACTTTTAGCTCTCTTGTTGGAATGCATCCCAACAAGATCCCAACATTGCTTTGAGTCAATGCTTTGCTTTCATAATGAAATGCTTGATCAGTTTGGTAAATTACTAATTTACAACACCACATAAGCGATCAACATCGCAGCTTCATCGGCCCAGGTCAAACCGAATAAATCGGTGTGCGTCTCAATGGCCATTCTGAGTTACCTCTTTTGTGCCCCAGAATCTAAAACATCACTAACTGCACCTTGGGAACAAAGGATAAAATGCAGCGTGAAATGAAAAGAGATGCAGGCAGGAAGAGGGAGTGGGAAAAAGCTGGGCAGAAAGAGAGGGAGAGTCCTGTGGCTCATTAACCTGGGAGGGATGGGGGAGTTGAGGAAAAAAAAAAGAGAGGGCAACACTTTCTGGCTAATAAGCAGAGCCATAATACAGACAATGGCCCACTGCAGAAGAAAAAAGGAGTTGGAGGGAAGAAAGAGATAAAAGAAGAGTTAAGTTACCAAGCTAAATTAAGAGAAGATTGCCAAAAGCAAGAAATAAAAAAAAGCCAAATCCAGCTATGTCCCGGGGCGTGTCGCCTATCCGTTCAGCTCAATCTTACACGGCCGCAGAGAGGTGATTTAGGTCACCGGGGTCTCAGTAGTGCTTTTTTTTTTCTACTAATGATTGAGAGATGAGCTGGGATCAGTGACACCCTCAGCCAACTAAGAGCCTTACGCAGGCTTTGGATGAATCCACGAGATGAAGCACTTGAGGCTGGATCCTCAGACCCGCGGGTTCTGGAGAGAGATGGACGCAGGAGGAGGGGGGTGATCTGCAGCTGTCATTGCCCTCCTTCCGGTTCCTTTATCTGATTGCTTGTGTCACATGCAATCAGACAACCTGTGCGTCCACATGTCTTCCCGTCTCCCTCTGTCTATCTTCTAATTGTCTTTTCTTCTCCGCTGCCGGCGGAAGGTTAATTTCAATCGTGAAACGCTCACTGCTGAAATCTGCTGAGCGATTATGCCACAACTGATAAAAGCCGAACAGTGATGATAATAGATTTTTTTTCTCTTGCTCTTCTTTTTAAATGATTACAGAAAATATGGACAATCAGAAAGCAATTCTGTGGTGAGTAATTGAACACCTGCTTTGAACAGCTTTTTCCAAACTCCATTTTTGTGGTAAAATATTCTGCTGGAAAAAAAACTGGACTGAACACAAACATTGAGTTGATTATGTTTTAGAAGCAATCGTCAATAAAATTTAGCTTAAGCTGCATAATGCATGAAATCTCAATTGAAATGTAAAAGTGTTTGTAATCACAAACAGTTTTACATTTCAAGTGTCAATATAATATGTATTTTGGCAGTTTCCATTTCATTCACACTTGATACAGATTTTAGTGACCGAAATGTTAAGGATAGTGGTAGTAACATTGTGAGAGAGACTAAAATGGGAAAATCTTTCTTTAAATTACAGAAAACAGTTCAAATAGATTAAGGAAATATTCTTGTGCTGTTATTTGTATAACTTTCCTGACCTTACTAGAGCTTTAATATGTAGTTAATTAGCTTAAACACTGTTTTTTAAAATAAAATTTTATACACCAAATAGAAAATCAGGTTGTATGAGGCTCAAATCTGAATTTGATTAGGGGGCCTTTCAAAAGTTTTGATCATTCCAGCTCAACTAATTGTCCCTTTACAATAATCTAACATGCCTTATGTACCTCTTTTTAAGAATATTATGGTTTATAGTTGGTATAAAAAAAAATGTACAAAAAAGTGTATCACCTTGCTGAATGACTTTATTTGTGTTGCTTATAATACAACTACAAAGTAGTATAACATGTTTTAAAAAGTTAATGAAAATATTAAAACATGTTTTTGTTTGGTTAACAGAAACGTTTTGTCATTTAGAGCAGTGGTCCCCAACCCCCGGGCCACGGACCGGTACCGGTCCATGGACCAATTGGTACCGGGCCGCGCAAGAAATAATTAAATACTTCCGTTTTATGTATTGAGTCTGAAGGATCTTTTATTTTGAAAATCCTTTAACCAGATTCTGCCGGTTACGTCTTGAGCGTCACCATTGAGCCCACAAGCAGCAGAATGATTTAGAAACAGCAGCAAAAGCATCGGTGTCGGTGCGCGCACCTCCTCTCCCCTTACCCCCTGGTCCGCAGCAAATTTCCAAAGTCTTTACCGGAAAAAGTTTTGGGGACCACTGGTTTAGAGTTCAGAAAACACTGCCTAAGCAGAGAATGACCACATTCAACCAAAACTGTATCTTTGGTTTATCTGGTTTGGTTTATGTGAGTTTGGATAAGCGGTAGATAATGGATGAATGGATTCTGATTTTGACTGATTGTTTTTTTAACATAAGGATTTTTACACATAACAGACAAAAATGAAAGGCAGGTGCTTTGTCAGAGGAAGTAGCTTTGAATTTCAAATAAAATGAATCTATTACAAGATTATCGCCATTTACACATCAAGACTGATTGAAGCTGATTAGGGAAAACTGACAGAACCTCAAAATCTGGGTGTTTGTTGAATCTCTATTATCAACAGCATTGCACATTTTCTATTACTCCTACATTTGTAAACTTCTCTTTGGTGACAATTGTATTTCTGTTGGAGTGGACAGCTGGACAGCTGCTTAGTTTGCACATGCCTTGGTCTGGCTCTGGACACTTTCCAAACATTATCATGTCTTTAGTAGAAGACATGCAATTTTATCGGATTGTTACTAAGCTCAAGAACGTGCAGCAAAGTGGTCAGAGCCAATCAAGAGGAAATTGACCAACTTCAATCTTTGGCAATTTAATTGATGCATTTGTAGTACTATCAAAAGTGTGCTCTTTGTATAGTTGATGCAAATTTATTACTCCTACATTTGTAAAGTTGACTTTAAGTGACTATTCTGCCATTCTTGAGCTACACCTGCTAGTGTGGGCACTCTATGCAATTTTGTGTTTGCCTATACCTTGGTCCATCTCTGCAGACAAGGCAGAGTTTTCATCCGAGTAATACCTGTTGACGGATATTCCATACTTAGGATCATACTGAAGGCATTATGCCAAATTTTGCCAATATGGATAGCAAATACTTGTATTCATATCTATTAGGGCAATATTCAGACTAGAAAATGTCACATTATGCCATTCCAAATATATTTTTGGCAGTGCAGGTTTAGTTAACTACAGGCCATTTTAAAGATACTTTCTAATTAAGAAATACTACTTCACAGCTAATAAAATTAAGCGAGTGTGAAAAAGCTAAATATGATTAAGGTGGCTAAAATTTGAGTAACTGGATTTAGCGCAAATACTCTTAATCACTACAAAAGTGATTGTCAGAGATGTATTATGAATTAAATTACCTCATACAAGAGACATACGTCACCTGATAAACAGGTAACTTTTAAAAAAAAGAAAAATATTTTAAATTAATTACAATATATTAACATTCACTTGACCTATTCGAGCTTTTCAGCACCAACTCGAGACTTTAAAGCTCAATAGGATAACATTACAATGAAAATGTACTTACTCTGTGTCAGAGTGGTAGCTGAAACACTCAGGGAGGTACAGGTCGACTAAATCCATGTGCGCTCTGCTACCATACCCCGAATAAAATAGTAAATTAGAAATGCTTTGTTTTCTTTCTCTATATTAGCACCTTTCACAGCCTAAGTTACACCTGGCCTTCAACTGTTTGTAAATTACAGTTTTACTGCTTGGGAACTTTCTATCTCCATCTACTGCCCTCTCCTCTGCCGTGTCTCCCTCTCAGCTCCGCTCATGGTCCGCCTGTCTTCCTGTCACTCTCACTTCTCACTAAAGCTGCTCCCCGCTGCCTTTGTAGTCTGGACGGACAGTTGTGACTGAAAACTGCGAGCTGCCTGTGACCAAAGCGGCCACTCCATCGCGCAAGCTGATTGGCTGCCCTCTAAGCCAATCAGCTGCGCTCATAGCCACTTGGGCAGGTGGATGTGAGTGACTTGCTGTACCTATTTAATAGGTTTAAGCTGTCAGCGTGGGATCGTAGATTGCACACAGGCACACAAATAAATCCAGTTCTCTAATTTATTTTAGAGAACTAAAATAAAGTTCTCTAAAGATTTTCCATCAGTTGCAAAGCTAAAAATATTTATACACACAATTCACAACTGATATTTTCACAGTTTATCAATGATATGTTTTAAGAGGGCAGTAATATGTACTTCCCAGTCACATTGTGCCACTTTATAGAAGTTTGCTTAGCAATTTTTTACTTTAGAAGATGAATTATTTGTGTGTCTGCTCTCAGAGAGATTTTAAATTAAATAACAAAATTCTGATTTAGATACAGCACATAAAAGGCATACATCAAGGTATCTAGCATGTCGATTAGTTAAATTTGGCATAATTAAGCACAATTGACCACTAGAAGGCGGTAAAGTGCTTACAATACGATCCTGGGTAGGTGGTGAATCTGCACCGAGACGTATTTTGCTGTACTCTCTTTGTCCTCCAAAGTTAGACTTTCAGAATTCCCAGGCAGAAAAACTACAATAATTACCCCTGAAGTTGGGATTCAGACTGGGAAAATCAGAGACTGCCAAGCAACCCTGAGTTTTAATGGCAGTTTGAATGTGCCCCTGCACCTATATCAACTCTTTGGAGACACCTGTATGTTATGAGTCACATGATATACAGATACGCAATTGCCCTTTTCAGATGAATTAAGTGTTTTTGAAATTGACTTAATTTTAATCTGATGAACTCACATTTGAGCTGGAGTTATTACTTTCTTCTATGAACATTATGGTGTGGATAAATCTCAGTGTTCTGTGAATAATGTCATCACAATGTTGCAACTTTTGACTATATAGATTTATTTCTTTAAAGCTGTTTTACTTATTTCTTCATTAATTCACACATGGAAAAAGAGTACAAAGATTTTGAAATGCATGCATAAATACAATTGAAAAAAGTGCTGAAATATGTGTTAAAACTTTATTTACTTATCATCTGAGTACAATTAATATGTATATTGAGCAAAGTTTTCCATGTCAATATTTTTCAAATGAAATGGGCTATTTAAAAACTTTGAATCGCTAGATTTGGGTTTTTGGTAAAAGAAACATGTTATTGTGTATTTTAAACTTGAACAGACAGCAAAATACCATGAAATATGTCTTGAATATTATGGCATCATTACACAAAACCTCCAAATAAACTTTAGAACATTCTCACCCAGACTATTTCCCAAATGTAATGTAAAGTTAGCTGCTATCCACAGTGACAGCACATAAACATATGGACATCCACATTCCAAACCACATTAACGTAAATTCTTCTTAAGCCTAAACTGACTTACCCGCTACAGGGCTGTTATCTGAGATAATCAGCTATGGCTCAGTGCCTGACATGATGCCTTTCACTCACAAAGCACACGTGCAAACAAAATGGGAGGCAGAGAGTTGGCAGAGTCCAGGTCAGCAGGTGCAACATAATGCAGCATTTTTACAGCGCTACTCACAATAAGAAATTGTAAAATAAGATGGTATCACCAGAAAAAAAGATATTAAGGCTATCACTGTTTACTGTAGCATTCCAGTCCATTCACAGAAAAGTGTTTATTTACAGAGATACACTAGGCAAAAACTTGCAACCAAACGTTAAAATTAATCTTAAAATCCAGATTTGTTCCACTTTCCTTTGAATGAACATTCAAGGCTGAAACGTGTACTTTGGCATCTGGATATGAGTGGAATGCTTAAAAAAAAAAAAAACTGTTAGGGATATTAATTCAGCTATTTTTGATCAGGAAAAATCTTCTGTATCAGTTAAAATTAATACAGTATAAGAATGAGTTACAGAATTAATTTCACTTGTATTTCCAGTAGAATAAATCTGAGCATGTCCAAATATTATCTCTGATTAATTTTGAGCCAGTAAGCCACACCACCCTAACTGAGATGTCAGAAAATCTGAGATGAGCTGCTTTGTTTTTTTCAATTCTTTTGAATGAAGAATGGACCTTTAAACTTTGTGTCTTGAGTCTAAAAAACAGAAGTTTTCCATAAATTTAATGCAACAATCATTGCTAATATATAGTCAAATATATCCTATGCACTTAGACCAAAGTCCCAACTGTCTACTTTTTTTTCTTTTTTTGCTGCCAAGCATTTAGACCTTATGAAGCAGCATGACACATCTATTCATTTGTTGACGTTTGTCTATTTAGTAGAAAAATGAAGGATTTCTATTTAATTTGCTCTATGAATATATCTCAATTTTGTTTTATAAACATTAACCTAGTTCGAGAAATTTTTTTCTGAGAACTTCTGTAAACATCTTAGTCATTTAATCCTTTTTGATGCATTTCTGCACAATTTTCGAGAATTTTGCATACTTTCAGCCACAGTTGTGAGCAGCAGAGTGCTATTCCTGGTATATCAGCCTGTCTCTTTTCTTTACTGACCAACATGATGCCGTGTTTCCTGATCTTACTTCACAGGGTTGAAATGACCTGTGCTAATTTTTGCTGAGATGAAGGCCGGACTGCAGATTGCGTGCAGTGAACTCATTATGCACCTCATGAAACAACATCAACCAACCAAAAAAGTCATAACAGCTACATGCATATACGTACTGGGAATCAAATATGAATGTAGTTCATTACAAAAGTGTTCCCACAAAGTTCTTTTGTCGTATTTTGTATATTATTTCACGATGCAACTGGAACATTCTGTATATTTTGTTAGGATTTTACGTGACAGACCAACAAAGAGCAGTTATATAGTTTATATTTATATTTGCACATGAAAAAGAATACAAAGATTTTGAAATGCATGCATTAACACAATTGAAAAAAGGGCTGAAATATGTGTTAAAACTTTATTTACTTATCATCTGAGTGCAATTAATATGTATATTGAACAAAGTTTTCCATGTCAATATTTTTCCAATGAAATGGGCTATTTAAAAACTTTGAATCGCTAGATTTGGGTTATATATATATATTTGCTGCAGCTACGGCCGTAATGGTGTGTGTGTACAAACTTTGAAGGGATTAGATGGAACTTACGCTGGTATACATTTTTTCAAGCCTTGAAAGTAAGCTAACTAAGAAAATAAAATTATTTTCCTTCCCATTTACAGTTATGAACTGCTTTTTGTTTGTCTGTCACATAAGATACACAGAGATTTGTGGTTTTAATGGGACCCAATAGGAAAAAGATCAAGGAATCATAAAAATCATAAAGAATCATATATGCCCAAACACAAAGGCATGGGAAACAAAAGAGAGGAGCATTTCACAGTGAGCATTTTTTTATTGGAGCCATAAACTACAACAAGACTGACATGATTAGAGAGTGATGATAAAATCTACTACAGTAATTGCGTCACATAAAAATCATCTCAAGAGAAATCCTCTTCTGTAAACCATTTCTGAAACTTTAATGCTGACATTAAAATGAAGTGGCTCTGATCTTCTCAGAGACTCTTGCCATCGACAGTCAGGTGCTGTTTATTTCCACACAGTTAAGCAGAGGAAATAAACTCACAGACTGAACTTACAACAGATTAATTATATTATATTACCAACTTCTGATTTCATCGTTTCGACAAAATAATTGAGTTTCACCTATAACAGCAGGGGAGACTAACCATCAGCCTGAACTAGGTCATGTAAGAGAAAGAACTCATCCCACTACGCTTTCATTTCTCCATTGACATTTTTATAAATGCATGATACAAAATAACTAATTTTTTGCATGCAAACAATGTGATATAAATACAAGTTAAATATCTGCAAGGGGTTCCACTATACATGTTTTGATTTAGAGACTTATCCCAGTGACCCCCGCTTAGTTGTGTTGGACACCGATGCAGAAGATGAAGCAGAAGCAGAAGAAGTAATAAGAACGTTTTTTTGTTAGAATAATACGAAGCCTATTTATATCCCTGATCTGATTGTTTACTGGGTTAACTGATAGGATAGGGATCATTATAAGTCTGTCTACCTGGGAATCATTTCAAGAGAAAGTAGCAGCAATGCAGTGGTTCTCCAGGAAACTTGATAAGAACACAGTGTATTAGTCAAGCTGTAGGCTTTTTACAAAAAGTGGATTTAAATGGTCCCTCAAAGTCAATGTCCAGATTTAATAAAGTTTGGACATTCTAGTCTGCTTTGATCCTCTTTCACAAATCTCTTTCATTAGCTCAAATGCTTTGCTGCAGCCACATGGAACACATACAAACAAAGAAGGAATTTGATTAAAAGAATAACAAAAATAAGTAAAATATAAATGGATGCTACATTTGGTGTTATCAGATACATGTGGATGTGGAGGCTTGTTTAGGAAAGGGTAGATTCTGTCATAATTAATGATTTGTAACATTACATGTTGTTCTGTAGGTCAATAATGAATCTGTTAGTGAAAAGTCTGACTAGTAGCTATAAACATACTATTGAGGAAATAACAACCTAAACCAGGCAAAAGAAAAAGAAAAGAAGTAAAATAAATCACAGGAGACAAATGACATGAAGCAAAGCAAAAAAAAAAAAACCAGCACTGACACACTCTAAATGCAACGAATGAACGTCAACAAGAATGGATGCTGCTAGACATCAACAATATTTTTACACCGAGGCTGAGCTGAAGACAGAAGCTCAATTCCGGCTCCGGAGGGAAGCTGTCTGTAACAGGGCACCCAGCTGCCAGCTATTGACCCCATATACCAGATGCATACATTGCCATCTGCAGAAAAAGGAGAAATGTTTGTGTGTGTGTGTATGTGGGTATGTTTTCATTCTTTTTTCCTCAATCCCTAAACTCACAGCCACTGATTCTCATCCTCCGGGGACAGCTGTCGCATTTGCTTCCCAAACCGGACAGTCACCCTGCAAGTCCGGCTCCACCAAACACTTTGGCATTAGCCTCCAAACTAAAGAACATAATCTGGTTGGTTTATGGCTGACTCTTAGCCATCTATCAATTACCAGGACGGTGGGAAAGACTATTGAACACCACTGTTCCACTGCCCCACAAACGATTTTGAATATTTCCTGGAAGTGCACAGAGATACAAAAAGTAAAAATAAGTTGAAGTAAATTCAGAACATTTCAGAAGAGTGATCTGTCAAGACATCAGTTTAGACAGGTTTAAAGGCCAGTGAACAAAAATAAGGCTTTATAAAAGTTTTAAAAAGTATTTGAGTTAGGAGAGGCTCTGAGGTGCCTGGCAGTCAGGAAAAAATAAATAAACAAACAGCTCATTCAGTGAGAATAAACAATATCTCAAATCTATACGGTGTTCTATTTGGTGGCTCTAAATAGATGGATTGGGGGGAAATGATCCACAAACCGGCCGACAGATGAGCACTCGGACCGAGATTGGTTTCACATTGATCTGAGGCACACAGCATAGGGATCTAGATCTCCCTCGCTCACGCATATATCCACGGCAGAAACCCTAGAAATCCTCTGAGAGGAGCCTAAAGAAACAAAACCACTGAAATGTCACTCAGATCTACTGGGACTTGCTGCTGCTTCTCCACGGTGGGTCAATGGTCCTCAAATGGTTTTCACTTCTCTGTGCATCATACAGTTGCACTGCAAAGGAAATGCAGGGAACCTTATACGTACAGGAAGGCTTTCAGGCAGGCTGGATTTCATGTTGAGAAATTTAAGCTCATTTAATGACTATCTGAGACCAGGAAGCACACTGATGAATCCTTTTTCAGCTTCAGGCTCGTTCTGTAATAACTTGACTGGATTGCCCCCTAGAGGAGAGATTCTTTCTATTAAAGGGACAAAACAAGTGCAGCTTGATCACAAATGATGATGATTCACCAGAACTGAGAGTTTAACCCTCAGCTCTGTCGTGCGATCCAGACATGTTGCCTCTGGCAGTCTGGAGAACCTCGGGGTGATTAGTCTATGTAACCAAGCTTCTCCTAACAACATAATAAGGATTACGGCAGCAAATACCCTTCATATTCTCAACAAGCAGAATTGGATTAAATGGTCATCTGTTGGTCATCTTATTCTGCCCCTTTTCTTCATATGGTGGAAGCGAAAGGAACAGTTCCAGACTCATATTTCATTGTCAACAGGACCGTCAACTTGTCAGTGAAACCTGGTCTAAAACCGATTTATGTCTGCAAATTATTGACTTTTCTTCAGCTATTAAATATTTGAAATTTTTCAAAGACAACTATGCTTTCTAAAATTGCTGCTTTTCACAAAATAATTTAAAAATAGAAATATTGCTTGTTTTCTCAAAGCTTTGTGTGCCATAAATGATACATTAGGGGTTTGTCGTCATAATTATTCTAACCACAAAAATTCTGTATGCAGGTATTAAAACATATGGCATGCATAGCATTTCTTAAAACTACATTGATGCTAACATTTACACCCTTAAATACCCGTTTTACCCCCAGTGGACAAAATAACACATCAGATTAGCACATCATTTATCTCCTCGTTAGTACAGTGGTGAGTATCCCCGCCTGTCACGTGGGAGACCAGGGTTTGATTCCCCGACGGGGAGTGAAGTTTGTTTCAGGTCCCTCTTGAAAATGAGCTCTAGATCTCAACGGGGTTTACCTGATTAAATAAAGGAATATTAGAATATTATTAGTAAAAAATAATATATATATTGTTACTCAGAACTCAAAAGGAGGCTCACCCACTATAAATCTTGGGGCTCCTAACTTTTAAAGTTCAATTAAGCACCCCAGTGAGATTGTAAGAGCTGTCTGAAGCCTTAAGAATGACGACTGTAAGTTCTTATGAGTTTGGAAAGGGAATTAATGTGCTATCAAAAGAATTTAAAATCAGTCATTTCCCTGTACTGAAAACAGTCTATAAGTAGATTCCAGCAGGGTAAAGGAAATTGTACAAAGTTGATGAGAATTTGGATAGAGCTAAATAGAGGCCATGCTGGAAGAAAACCTGTTAGAGGTTTTAAAAGTCAGAAAAATGGGCTGAAGTTCACCTTCCACATCTCCTTGTTGAGCAAGAAAGTGCCTTTGTCAGGCTTTCTGCTACTCAGTCTCTGTGTTGCATGTTTTTCTGGATTTGGTGTAGGCAAAGTATGATTAAAAAGAAGGAGCTAATATAAAAAATACAACCTATAAGTCTAAGTACTCGCAATTGATTTTCACTGCAACAAGAGGATAATACCAGTGTGTCAGCTTCTTGCTTACTTATCAGAGCTGCTTTTTCACTCCTGCACCTGGTTCCCAGCCTCGTCCCAGGTGAGGAGCCACCACTGCGGGTCCAGCACACACACAGAATCCTGGGAGTCAGCACCGCACGTGTTTAATGCTGATGTCAGGAGCTCTTCCACACACTTTCACATACCCACACTCGCACAGAGACGATGTACACGCTCCCGAACTCATCATATCACTTTTATCTCCACAGGTGGCAAATTTAGCCCTCTGGCTCAGAGTCAGCATGTCATGGCTGAACAAGTCAACAGAAAACACACAGAGACAGAGGGAAATAAGGCTACTTCTATGCGTCCAGCCCCTGGCTTCCTTTCCATCTGCCCACCTTTTTGATGACTGTCAGCAGCTCCACTGCTCATCTTTTTCTGGATATTGTCCTGCTCCAGAAAAGGTGGTAAAAGCTGCATCTCTACATAGATTAGATTATCACTGAAAAGTAAATTAATTTCTACAAATCAGTTGAAAAAAGTAAAACTCAAATGGTTTCATTACACACAGAGTGACACAAAGTGTCTGATGAGTCCAATCAGTTAGATCACAGACACGTCTCAAAGACCCAGAAACTTGGATGAATCTAAATTTTCTGCCTTCCAATTCTGAAAAGACAGAATTAGTTATATTTAAACCAAAACCTATAAAAAAGAAACTTCTTCTTCCTCTTCCTCTTCTTCCTGCTATTAACCTTTGGAGTTTCATTAGCTTAGAAAGTCCTCCTACATCTGGTCTCCTGTTTCTTTTTATCTGCTCTCTTTTCTCAGACCTCCGGTTGTTCGTTGTGGAAGATGGCCGCTCGTACTGAGCCAGGTTCTGCTGGAGGTTTCTTCCTGTTGAAGGGGAGTTTTTCCTCTCCACTGTCGCTACATGCATGTTGAGTATGAAGGATTGCTGTAAACTGTCAACAACACAATGCAATCTATCGTATCTCACTTCATACTCATGCAGGAAGAGTGAAGTCAATGACTCGATGCACTCTGCTGGGATTCCTTAGATAAAAACTTTAACCAATTTGAATAGTGAACTGGGAAAAAAAAATAAAAAGGATGACCTGAGCTTAATGAACTCTTCGATAACTAGGTTCAGTTGGAGAGTATGCATTATAGATTGTAATGACTTTTTTTTGTAAAGTGGCTTGAGATGATGTGTGAATGTGTGTCCTTTAATCCTATCTATCCAATCCGTGTTTCTTTTCTGTCCCTCCTTCTCGGTCTCATGTCATTAGATTGATTAGGTTCTTTATGTTGTGCCACTAGGATGTTTCAGTTTTTCACCCTGGCTCTTCGTCCTGTTCCCTCTTCACAGTGCTCTTTCTGGGACCACCACCTTCTGGTCATTCTCTCACCCAGTTAGCCTGTCCAGGATGGCCTACTAATTCCCAGCCACACCAAAGGCACACCAATCAAAAGTTAATCATTTGCAAAATTACACACATTGCCTTCCGATTGCACAGGCATAACAATCAATCTATCAAAAGAAACAGACGAGGAAGAAAAAATGTTCTGGACAGTAATATTTGGTGACAGTTTTTTTTTTTTTTTTAGATACAGCACACTTGGACAAATGCTCCTGCAGATGCATTTAGCAGCTGAACAGTTTTGCTGAAGTGCTCACAAAGTCACCCATGAAGGTTTTAAATTAAGTGTGAATGGGATAAAAAGGCAGAGTTCACCAGGGTTCAAAGTAGATATTTACCCACACACACACACGCACACAAACACCCGTTTCCGCTCAAAGACCACACCGGACTGTTTCTAAGCAGACAAGAGCAAAAAGGAAAAAAAAAAAAAAAAAACATCAGTACATTAGCTGCAACTGCAATAAAACCCACATCTGCTCCTTCTGGTTTGCTCATCTCACAGCTTCTGCTCGGTACTTACTGTCAGTTTCATCCACTGGCTGGTCGGCTGTTCAGTGGCTCTGCTTTCCAGCTGCAGTCAGTCGGTCTCAAGGACAAACACTCCAGCTCTCCTCGCCTCCGGTCTCTGTAGCTCAGCGATGCAGCAGCGTGCACACAAATTCATAAACACACACACACACACACACAGATTTTCCCCCTCCCTCTTTCCTTCCTCTCAGCATCTCGCTCAGATCCAGTGCTGAGTTCACCTGCCCCGGTTCGCTCACAGGGGAGTCCTGAGCGAGCGTGTCAGACAGAAAGTGTGTCTAAGGGAGGGAGGGGAGGAGGGAGGACCCAGCTGAATGCTCCCCCCTTTAAATGCGGGGTGGACCGACGGGCAGAGGACACACGGTGCTCCTGCTTCTCTCTGGATGCAGTCAGAGGAAGGTTTTCTGTTGCAGCCATGCTAAAGATGTGAGGGGGAAAAGAAGGACACAGAGGATTCTTGAATTGTATTTTAGGCAATGTTGAGTCAGCGTGCGTTTTATTAGAGCTGGAAATACTGAGAGCTTAGGGTTAATTATCTCATGAAAAAAGAGGAAGGGTGTAGGGATTTTCTGGTTTAAAAAAAAGGGTTAAATCTTTAATGAGACCACGGTGAAAAGTTGTTCTTTTCACCATTTGACACCATAAATTGGGTCAGGTATTATACACTTTGAGTAATTGTTGGTGTGTTTTTTTTTCTTTTTTAATTATTATGTTAGCTAGCAGATATATGAGATAACAAAAGTTGTTGATAGATAGGGAACCAAACAAACAAGTCAAACAGAAATTATACCCAAATGTTCCTTTAGGGTAGGTAAAATGTCAGAAATAGGCCATTAGCAGCGTAACACTTATTAATCCTTAAGGTCTAGTTGTAGAAAATTAAGCATTATGTTAGGATCCTGGTTTGTTTGGGTTTTTTAATGTTTTCTACAAAAACAAACATATAGGTTTGGGTGTAAAATGACTTTGCAATGTGTTTCAAATACTTTCTCTGGCCAGTACAGATAAGACATTTCTTTTGACTTTAAAATACAATGTGAAATGTGTAGTGAGCAATAAATGTTAACTTTTAGCAAAACCCTTTAAAATGTGCAAGACTAAATAACAAATCTAAAATAATTAATTGAAAAAACTGAACTCTAATCAAGGGGGCACATGCAAATCCACTAAATGACACAAAAACAGATTTAGATAATTTTTTTTATTATTATTTTCCCTGTTTGTGGAGAAGTAAAAACTTTCTAATGACACAAATTCCTCAATTAAATCAATAAAATGGATTATTACAGAAATCCAGATAAATCTGCTCACATTAAAGTAAAGTATGCCAACTTCATTACGATAAAATAAGCAACTTAAAAAGGTGTGTTGAGGTATGGCCCAATCAAATATTTGATTCAAAAACTCTTGTGCAATCTCAGAGAAAAAACAAAACAAAAAACATTTCTGATCAACGCTCCAACCCGTTAGTCAGTGTGGCTGACTAACGGGTTGCACTGTTAGTGGCTCACACCCAGAATGAGCTCAAAGACTCAGCAGTCTGCCCTTAAACACTGAGGTAACATGTGATCAAGCTTCACCGTCAAGTTCTCCAACATGGAGAACTCATTTCTACCCATTACTGTCACGTGTCTCAATCCCAGATTTTGTAAAAGTTTCCCCAATATGGGGAAAGTTTGTCACCACAGACGTTCTTGGTAGAACCGTTTCATTCTTGCAGCTCGCAGGACTTTGGTTAAGAATCATCCTGAGGAGAATTTCATCTGGCGTTCTTTTTTTTTTTTTTGCAGTATCGTGTCTCAGAGTCCAGGAAGCGACAGATCAGTTGAAACCTAAACCTGCCCCTTTGGGTCTCTGTGTGGCCCGGATGGGTTCGGTGATACCCCTCCCCTCAGGGCCAAGTCCCATCCCCGGGCTCCAGCCCATGCTTTGCAACATGCGGCTCCCCATGTTCGTGTCAGGGATGGGAGCTGCGTTTTCCCCAACCACACCTGAGAAGAAAATGTTTTAAAGTTAGCAAAAAATTTAAAAAAAGGCACATTTAAAGTTTGTAAGGAAAAAAACACAGCAAATCAAAAAGTCTTTTCAGAACACAAATAAAGAAAAAATAAAGATTACGACTTAAAAGGAACCTTAAAAAAAAACTGTCGTTTTTTGTGCCAGAAATCAATACACAGATTGTTGGTTCCTGTGGATCAAACATGAGATTTTACTTTTATGAATGTTTTGTATTTTTGACACAGAATTAGCCTGGCTCAAAAAATTGGTGGGTGCTAAACAAGTTCCTCTCAATAAATTAGAATAATATAACAAATACATAGTTTTTATTAATTCAATTCAAATAGTGAAACTCTGACAATAAAGATTCATTGCAAACAGTTGTGATTTAAGCATTTATTCCTGTTAATTCTGCTGATTATTGCCGACAGCTTTCCAAAGTGTGATAATTATAAAGTTATTAACATGTTATATGAAGGATAAGCTAAAAAGGGTGTAGCTAAGGAATCTAACTTCTCACAGAAGACTGAATCAAAGCAAATTAATAGAAAATTGAGTAGAAGGAGAAACAGTTTTTTAAAAAATGCTCTAAGAACACATTCTTCCTGCAGCCCCAGGAAGAATATGATAACAAATTCATTCAAGAGTTTTGAGACAATTCAGAAAATGTAAAGTTCAGATGGAGTCAGAGCATAAGGAGTCAGCCACACACAAATGTATCTGGCACATGAGCTACAACTGCTATTTTCCTTATAGTACGAGCCACAGACTGGTCACCTAAAGTCCACTGAAAAGTTTGTAATCCTGGCTACTTGCTGTTATCTCAGAGATTAGGCATTCGGTCTTGCTTGTTTGTCCGGCCTTTCTGCAAACGTAATCAGGTAATTGACTTAGCCACACTTCCTGTCGTGCAACAACTGCATCCGGAGAAGTAAGGACTAGCTTCCGCCTTGGATAATGGTCTTGCTGTTCTCTGTTTTCTAGGAACTTTGCTTTAGTCACAGAGGGTAACTACTTACTGTTTTAATCCTCCGTTTGTAAGCAGGGCTGAGTAAAAGCTTCTCACTCCGGGGTCTCCAAGTGATCTGGTTACAGCTAGTTCCCCTGTCATTACCAACATTTGCTACGTGTCTCATGGCACAACTGCCAATATTTTTAGCTAAGAAGACGTGAGATAAGATGCATATAGATCCGTGAAAGGAAAAGTCTATCAGGTATAAGGAGTGTGTTTCCATCAGTTACCTGAGGGAACAACGGTACCTAGAGGAGCTGCCTTTCGCCTCCGTTTAATGTCGCCTGTGCATAGAGAGCCGAGGTGTCCGCTGGTCTGCCTGCAGAACAGGTGGGTGAACAAAAATGGTTTTAAGTTTCAACTCTGACAGCATACAACATGAAAAAAAAAAGTTTTAATTTATCTGGACATTATATGCTTTAAATTATTCTCACCTGCTTGCTGTTTTTACCGAACAGCTCCTCCGATGCCCTCTGTCTGTTCGTGGATCCCAGTGCAACTGCAGTGGCAGGTAAAAGACAGAAAGAAAAAAGACAAAACTTCATCTTTTAGGCAATCTGAACGATTCCAGCAATACATCTAGATTTTATTGCAGCAGTGGGTGAAACCTTGAACACCTGAGTGAAGTTGGCCCCCCCACCTTCTTCAAATTAGACAAAATTGGTGTCAATCAACTCGGCTACGTTTGTGCTGGTTTGTGCAGCAAAAATTTTCGTTTGTGCCGCTATCATTTTAAAGATATAAAGAAATGTTTTTAGAGGTCATCAAAGGTCAACCAGCCCCCCACCTTCTTCAAATCAGACGAAATGGGTGTCAATCAACTCGGCTACGTTTGTGCTGGTTTGTGCAGCAAAGATTTTTGTTTGTGCTGCTTCGGTTTTGAAGATATTAAGGAAAGGGTAAAGGTCAACCAGCCCCCCACCTTCTTCAAATCAGACGAAATGGGTGTCAATCAACTCGGCTACGTTTGTGCTGGTTTGTGCAGCAAAGATTTTTGTTTGTGCTGCTTCGGTTTTGAAGATATTAAGGAAAGGGTAAAGGTCAACCAGCCCCCCACCTTCTTCAAATCAGACGAAATGGGTGTCAATCAACTCGGCTACATTTGTGCTGGTTTGTGCAGCAAAGATTTTCATTTGTGCAGCTATCATTTTAAAGATATTAAGAGGGCTGGTTGACCTTTGATGACCTCTAAAACATTTCCTAATATCTTTAAAATGATAGCAGCACAAACGAAAATTTTTGCTGCACAAACCAGCACAAACGTAGCCGAGTTGATTGACACCAATTTTGTCTAATTTGAAGAAGGTGGGGGGGCCAACTTCACTCAGGTACCTTGAACTTAGCATTTCGACCAGTTTGAAACATAGCTCACCTGTCCATGGTCCCTCCTTGAGCTTGCGTTAAACCACGGTCTGATTAGGAAGAAATGGTGTAATTAAAACATCCGAATGATAAACTCACTTTTCTTGTTTCAAAATTCACATTATTTTATGTACATTTTGAAAGTAATGAATGAATTTATTGCATTTTTACAGCAGGAAGGCTTGAAACCTGGAGACTTGGGGAAAAAACTCTAAGGAAGGAAGGACATGAATCAAAAGAAAAGGAAAGAAAGTAGGAAAGGACAAAATATCTTTGTTGACGTATGTTATTAATAATTTGGTCATATTTCCCAATACAAAAGACAACCCAAATTCCTCTACAAACATAACTTTCAGAAGGGTGGCAATAGAAATTAAAAAACAAGAAAGCAAAAAAATAAATAAATAGATCAGATTTAGTAGCAGGTGATAACTCACTCATGGGGATCTTGGCTCAGCCTTTCGCTGAAGCCCTGACTGGATCCCGCCTCGGATCCCTGCTGGTTTCCATGGAGACGACTCAACCTGGCCTGGAACCCTGCCCAACATCAATGCGAGTTTATTCACAGATCAACTCACTTTTGATCTAATTTCATTTGGCCAATAAGATTAAACTAAATTAAGAATTCATCTTGAATTCATACTCTTTGGCTTTTAAAAAGGGTGCTCAAATAAATGTAAAACTAATTTAAATGTATTCTCTTCCTATTGAGAGATGACAAAAAAAAAAAAAAAACAAAGATTTTTTTTATAGAATAAATAATACATTTTTCCACTTTTTTTGTTTATTTTGCTCCCTACTGGTCAAGAATGACATAATGACATGCATCTTTAAGGGTCCAGCAGTTCATAATGTACCTCTCTGTGCAGCGGGGCTCAGGAGAGGAAAGGATCCTGTGAGAATGCTGTTGAAGACCGGGTCGGCGAGGTCCAGCTCCTCCGACGCCGCCTCCCTCTCCCACCAGGGAACCACTCCTGCTATGCCGCATGCACCCCCGGGCCCAGATCCGGACGCCGGTTCTCCATCACAGAACCAATCACTCTGTTCATCATCACCTGGAGCAAAGATAGAAACTGTGACCTCCCAGTAGAACTCAAATATGCCTGCTTGGTTTCCCACACAGTTAATGTAATAAACCAATGTTTTGCATAATTACATTTCCAAAGTTGTTAGTTCTTTTTTTTTGGCAATTTTCAAACAGGATAAAAAAAAGTTTCACCATCAACTGCTGGCAGATATTTCTGCAGTAGTTTGGATTTAAATATGGAAACAATAAAAACTACAGATTGGAAGGATGAATGTATCTAATGATTAAAGGACTCATGGAATAAAGATTGGGAATAAATCTATTTTAGCTTTTTTTCTTCACTTGTCCAGTCCAGGAAAACACTTATAACTTACATCAGAGGTTATTTACGTGTTGTTCTTCTAAAGGAGAGATTCGGATTAAAACCTAGAGAAGAACAGAACTACATACACACCTTGCCTCCCCTCATCATTAGTATAGAGGCCACCATCACTGCTGTTACTGACGCTGCTGGTCTCACTGTAAAAGACAACAAAAGGTCATTAAATGTACAGTTTAAACACCATGGATGGAAAAATAGTCAAAACACAACCCGGATTTAAAATTAAACTCTCGTCAATAACAGAAACAAAGGCGGGGGACTTGAAAATCAGTGGAAATAGTAAAAAGAAAGCCAAAACACTAACCACCTGTCACTCATGTCCTCATCTGAGCCCTTTTGCTCGTCCAGCTCCATCTTCTCTTTAGATCCCTCTTTTGGTGAAGACAGAGGGTCTTCACTCTCAACAACCACCCCTTCGTCTGCAGCTTCTAGCCCCAGTCTTTGCATTGCCAGTTTTCTCTTCTTCACACGGTTCTTTTCTCCTACAGAGCCCAGCAGGCCACCTCCACAAAGCTCCATGGCGCCCCTACTCTCGTTACCACAGAGTCTGTGCGGCCTGCTGCCGACACGAGCCTTGGGGACCGGCGGGGGCCCGAGTAAGATGGAGGAGTGAGGTTCTGGTTCTACCGGCGGGTCCACAGCCATACGTTTGACCTTACGCCGGCGTCTAAGGCTGCGAGTTCCCTCTGCTGACCCCAGGACGGCCAGGTCGTCGGGCCAAATTGGCCGCTTGCTTCGTCCCGGGTCGGCAGCGTGGGGCGGTCGTCTTTTGGGGCCAAGCTGGTCATCAGAGTCGCTGTTGTCACGGGCGTGGCTGTTGGCAGCGGAAACACCTCCTGAGCTGGCACGGTAGTCCTGGTGGCGACAAGGAAATGTGACATGCTCGGTAAGTTGTGAGACGTCGAAAGGTGCTCGAATGTCAGCAAGGATAGATCCAGTTCACTGTCTAAAGATGAAAAGAATGACACTGAAAGCAGCTAATACAGTGACCAGAGTACAAAATCTTAGGTTTATCCAAGAGCTACTCTTACTTCATCTAGATCTGGTAGATAGTTGGAAAACTGAAGCAAAAATGCAACAAATACCCACCTTTTATGAATCAATTTAGTTATTTGCATCATACAAGTTAAGCAGATATTTGGGTGCTGTGCATGCTTTCAGAGGACACAGCTCAGACTTCAGTGCTAAAGGTTTATTATTTACCATAGCACCACTGACAAGAGAACATTTATCAAAAGTTTTTCAGGGCATTTCCTGTAAACCCAATGGTATCTGGCTGGACACAGTGTACTGATCCTTTTGTATGGGTGTACAAACACATTCATTATTTCAAATACAAAAAAAACCTGCAACATCCAATTCATGTTAAATCAGAAGCGTTTCATGTCTTTATTCTTTGCGATCTTTCAACTGATCGCAAAGAATAAAAAACAAATACAGATCAATGATTGAATGAACTATCTGAAAGAGAATCTTGATTGGTTTTACTAGGTTCTTTTGAAAACAGATTAGAGAGCCTGCCTCTCATTGGCTAATACTGCAAAATATGACCTTGCACTGATAAGTTATTGTCTAAACAAACAAAAATAAAAACACCTGTGGGATCCACTTGGAAGCTACCTGACTAGTAAAACCTCTCCAGCAGCCAGGACACACCCCCAGCCTCACCTTATGTTCCTCCACACTGGACTCTGAACCCTCACTGAGGTGGCCCGTATCCCAGGGTGGATGGGGGTTGTCTGAGCGTCGTTTCCTGCCCCTCCGTTTCCGAGCCTGTCTCTTCAGCAGACAACCCACTGCTAGCGCGTGGTCCCCGCCATCGCCTAAGCCACCCCGGGCAGCTTGCTCCGAGCTCTCCTCCAGTGCTGACACCAGGTCATGGACCAGCTCGTCCATTGTCCGGTGAAAGTGCCTGGGAAGGAGGGCAAATGTTGAAAAATGATTATTTGCGTTTGCTTGTCTTATACAAACGTAAACACTTCATATGTGAAGATAAGCATTTGCTTTGGGAGACGTAGATACACTTTCTCTCGGACAGAACCCCATAAACAACAAACAGAAGTGGCAATTATTGACAATATTCAACGGTGACGAACAAAACAGCTAAGCACAGGCAAGACAAAACTAAATGACATTCTTTAACTCGAAGAGGGATGGTTTAAACAACACGCACATTGACTGTTACTTACGTTGCAACAGCTGCTAGAAATATATGAAAACCGCAGATATTGTTTGCGGCGTTTCTATGAATTTACAGCAGATCTCTTATATCGCCAGCGGTTTTACTGCTTAGCTTCGTAAGCTAACGTCTTCTTGTTAGTTAGACCTGTCCACGTCAATAAACGCATGACAAAGACATAGCTGCGTCACGTCTAGCGAGCAATAAGCGTAAATACACAACTGGTTGTTCTGCTGTGAGAATCGTAGTCAAGATAAACAATTAAAACCCCCTTCGACATTCAAGAAAGCTTCGATGCTAGCCTGTTGATGTAGCTAGCCTGTGTTGCTCTGCAACCAGCTGATCCACGCGAATTCAATGAACGTGAGCGATGAGTTATCCTACGTCTCGGTGATTTTTAAAGACCACCTACCAGCCAGTTCCCGCTTTGCCGATGGTTTTTAGGTGACCTGTACGGAACATTAAAGCCACCAAGTGCCAGCGGGTTATTAGCCAGAAACAACAAACAAACAGCCAGACTCCATATTGACACAAAAGCTAACAGTCAGTTAGCTGGATATACGACAAGACCGGGTGCTGCCTTCAGGTACCTCGGGAAAATGGAACATTAACATTAAAAGGCATAGAAAGATTTCATTGTTACTTACTTAACAAAAAAGTTCAAAATTTGAATTCCATCTATATGAAAACATTATTGTATATATGTTGGCGCACGTATATATTACTCTGTATGCTAAAAACATTTAATTAGCTATGTGACAAACAGAAAAAAGTGAAGGCAATTTTTAATTTGTACTAGAATGTATATACACACATTAAACACCAGAGTGAGCTGTAGTCACAAGTTTTCCCACCACAGTGTTAAAGCTATTTTATACCCCTTTAACTTTTAACACATTTGCCCTGTTACAACTACAAACTTCGGTGCATTTCTCATGAATTTAAATAATAAACATAAATCACGATATAAATATGACCTGCAAGGGAAATTATACATTTGGTTAATTTGTGTTTAGTCGCTTTGACTCAGGGAAAAACTGAATGACTCAACTCTACTAGCTTTGCACATCCAGAGACTGACCTTTTCAGAGATTTTAAGAGACCTGTATTTGTACAGCACTTCATCTAGTCCACGGATTTTACATTACAATCAGTCACCCACTCATACACATTCATTCATGGCCCTTTGACCACCACAAGCAGTTGTTTTGCCCAAGGAGACAACTGAAGTAGATAAAGTGCGGGTTCGAACCTGCAACCTATTGGTTATAAAATTTTCAGATCAAGTTCAGGATTTGGTCATTGGATTGGATGTAAACAGCAAACAGGAGTTGTGACTTTCTTTCGCAAAAATGGTTTTTCTTGTCATTTTCCATAAAGGCCAGACATGTGAAATGCACAATTAATATTCTGTTGGCATATTTTTCCACCTGAGATATTAATTTCCACACCTCCTCCAGAGTTACCCTTGGCCTTGCTGGGTTTTTTTTGTTTGCTTTTTTTTTTTTTTTTTGCTTCACTGGGTTTCATTTAGTGGTGTCAGTATGAAAGGGGCTGAAAACAAATGCCTGATGCTCTCTTGAGATAGTTTTCTAATTAAAATATATCTTTACCTTCAACTTCACAATTATGCTCTGTATTGTGTTAGTTTGTCATACAAAATCACAAGAAAATATATTAAAGTTCGTGGGTGTAACTTTAAATATAATTTTAAAATTAAGGCAGAATGAATACTTTGGCAAGGCACTGTATTATGGCGTTAATTCTCTTGGCACACAAAACACATGGGCGATAACAGGGTCATATTATTTACAGTGGTCACTGTGTACCAGTAAGACCATGTGCTCACATAACAGGTGGCCTTATATGAATGTGATTGACGACAATATTGTGGTCTTCCATGGGGCAATAAATGTCACACATATTATAGCCTTTCTTCTAAGCAATTAAGGAAATTAACTTATTGAGAAGACTGACAGGCATGCATTTGAACTCCTCAGTGGGGAGGTCAGCTGTCCGACTGGTGTGAAATCATGTAAAACCTCTAGGAATGACATTACGTCAAAATATCCCAGCAATCCCAACAAATGCCTAAGAAGTCAGAGGTTCCATTGGAAGATGCACACTCAAGGGCTGACTCAGGTTTCCGACTGGGGGTCCCAGGTAAATTTAGTCCACTTGCACTTGACAGTCAGACACTTGCCGAGCTCGGAGAGTACAGACGCATGTTCAAGAACGCAACTAAGACCTGTGGAGTTTCTGCTATATACAAACATCCACTTTGAGGACATTCCAGCCTTCCTGTTTCTGAGATTTAACACATGATATCAGTGGACGAAGAGGAGCTCGATGAGGCCGTTCAGCAATATTCTACTGACACCACCTGGAGCTGGGTAATGTGTTTTACAAATTATAAGCGGGTATGAAAGAGACATCAACAGGAATTACAGCACTTTGTCCTTTCCAGCTAGTGCATTCTGTTCCAATGCAAATTTAGGTCTGAGTTAAATATTCAAGACCGGTTATAGAAGTCACCCAATAGGTTCAAATAACAGGGGCCGTCCAAGCTGCCGGGTGTGTTTAGATAATCCCACATGTAAAGCGACCTGGTACAAGTGAAATCTGGGAAGAGTGTCAAGAGGCCAGAAGAGGTGGGGGTAACAGGTTGCCAGGCTGGGTTGGTGGACGGGGTAAACGCTCCTGCGATCACGTGATCTTCTCACCCTGTTCATGAGAAGATCATGTGATCAAAGCAACACATTTATCACACAAGATGACAACTTCTAGCTCAGACTGAAAAGTTTTGAAATGTATAAGGGCAACATTTTTCTTTCAAAATCACTTTTTATTCAACTCTCTTAAGTTCGTTTATATTATGGTGGAATTATAATTCCATAACTCTGGCTATGTTTATGCAAATTCAATAAAATGTGGTGAGTCTGTGCGCTTTGAGGGAAGCTTTTTTGTTTTAACACAATGTCTTTTAAATTAAATACAATAACCGGTGGCCCTTTGGGAAAATGTGCCATCAAAACGGTTTCCTGTAACCTCTTAAAGCAAACTTTAAGAGGTTACGCTTACTTTGTCCTATGTTTCTTTTTTCTCCTTTGAGTTTAATTTAACCTCTGAATCAATGTTTCTTTCAAGCCCTGCGATTCTCAGGCCAGAACAGCATAAGTCAGTCAGAGCAGCTTTAATATTAGTCAGACATGTCACAACATAAAGCGTTGTATCTGTTAAACAATCCACCCTTGCTTATTAATTTTAACAGAACGTGTTGTATTTGAGGGCTTTTGGGCAAAATCTGCCTGATTTTCTGATAAAGTGAGTTTCTGATAAAAAATTTTAAAAAACTCACAAAGAAATGCAATAAGAAATGCTTTTATTCAAAGTTTTTTTTTTTCTTTCGAAAAATTTTATTGTTACTGTAAACATTTTAAAAACATTACATTATTTCAATTATCCAGAAATGTTTCAAGAAACTTACAAATTCATCAATTTAGGCTAAAAGAAGCTAAGAACAAGAGTATAAAACAGAAAAACTCTGTGGGTTAAAAGTTGAGCAGGACCGGGGTGACTCCCTCCCAAGTCCGGAGCCGTCTCGACCTTCCAGACAGCGCTGGTGCTCAGAGGGGAAGCCTGCCCTGAAGCTCCTTCCCTCCTGCCTCACCCGGAGAGCCAGGCCGCCGCTGCTTGGACCTCTTTTCGTGGAGCGCCGGCTCCTTCGTCCACGGAGGCGCAGGCGATTCTTCTTGGTGGCTGTGTCCTTGGCGCGCCACCTGCAGCCCTTGATGTTGCTCTTGTTGCTGCTGCCATCCGGATCACAGCCACGGGGGGCATCTGCCTGCGCCTGCTCACCAGCAAGTTTCTGGAGGTCCAAATGGCGTCTTTGATGGTGGCTGGGGTGAGCCACCTCACAGCGAAGTCCTTTTTAGTCATTTTCAGCTGGCTCACCCCATACAGCGCTAGCTGTACATGAAGGACCTCCCTTGCTGGCAAGTGTGGGAATTGCAAGGAGCCGGCTTTCGCCCACAGGTCCACAGCAGCGCTGCACTCCCACAGCAGTTGCCTCACCGACTGCGGCGCGCCACAACCGGGTCGGGGGCAGATGGTCGTTGCAGACATGCCGCGGGAGTGCATAACGGCTCCGACCGGCAGGATCCCATGAGCCACCATCCATGACAGGTCCTGGAGTCTATTTCAAAATAAAAATGTGAGATGAGCAAACTAGAAATGATCACATATAATAAGGTTAAGCAAAGTACTTGTTATAATGGTTTCTTTGTGAAATATAAATAAATAAATAAAATAATAAAACAAACAGTCTGAAAATACAAGTTGTACATCCTTGGTAGACATGAGAATGTGGCTACCACATTGAGAGTTCCAGCTGACCGCTACAGTATCTCACATTTAATTGGTATGCAAGCCAAAAGATGGTTCTGATAATTCAGTATTTTCAGTCATGTGACAAACAGTGCTACACTTTTGTGTGCATAATGAAGCAGACTGGCACAAACATAAATGTTTGTGCCTTTCGTTTTATTTAAAAAAAAAAAAAGTGCCATCAAAACTCTTTTCTTTATGATATTCCTCATTTAAGTGATTAAACATGTTGAGCATGAAGCTTCCAGCATGAGTTGTTTACATCAACTCTCAGTGGACTTGTTCTTAGAAACATGTCAGTAAAGACAGCTGTGAAGCTCATATATCCTAAGAGGTCCCTCTGAAACTGACAGAAAGACTGATGGGATGTCAGACCATATTTGTATAAGTAAACCATCCAGCTGAGAGATATGTTAGCTATCAGGTTTGGGGTTAAATCTTTTGGCAGAATGCTTCTTTATCATAAAGATGAACATGTTCACTGACATTTAGAAGTGGATCTAAAATCCCATGTTCAGAAAAGATTAAGAAATATATATATTTTAGTAAAATTACTGGTGCCCCTATTGATGGAAAACATGTTACAGTCCATGTAGTTTCACACCTGCTGATAGTGGTCTGAGGAACTGGTAGCTTACCACCATCATCAGCGTGTAAACGTGTATTTGAATGGGTGAATGATTTATTATACTTTAAAGCACTTTGGAGTCCCAAGGCCATAAACAAATGCAGACCACTTGCAACAGTTTTTTTGTTTGTAAAACTTTTTTGCCAAAAAAAAAAAGAAGTCAAAGATTGCTGGTTGTCACTTATTTGTAAAAGATATTTAAATTGCATCTTTGGCCCAAATTATTAGCCATTTTGGAGGGCCTAATTAATCTCGTTTGTCAAAAGAGCTGCACAGACACACATGAGGAATATTATCTATTGAGGAATAGTATCAAAACATATTCCTGTTTTAATGGTCCAGTCAAAGTCCAAATTTATATCTAGTTGAGAATTTGACAAGTCTGGAAAATTGTTGTCTTCTAAACTATTCAAATTTAATCAAAGGTAATAGAGACAAGAAGAGAGAAAAACTGGCAAAAACTTACTTGTGTAAAGCTAGTAGACAAATCCTAAGAGGGATTAACAAAGTGAACATATTTTGTGTGCTATGTAAAGAAGGGGAATTTTGTGCAACAATCGATAGATGGGTTGTTATAAAAATATCTTGTCAATGTTGAGCAACATGAAACAGAAACCACCAGTCAGCCACATCCTTTCAACACAGTCTCTCTGAAGGGTCTCTTGCTACAACAGCCAACATCGGCTGTGCTGCGAGGTAGGGCTGTGATTGGTCAGGAAGATCACCTCACTGCGTCACACTCACTGAGCGACTGTAACCGCTGACGTAGCTCCCAACTGCTTCCCGCTTTCGCTGCAAAACTGCAGGATGCAACTCAGTTAAATGTTCTTTAAATGTCTGCACGGTCTCCTGAAAAAGTGTGGTCAAAATGTTTCACTTAAGCCATGTGGAGGTGGATCTTTATTACACACTATAAAACAACTATAAAATAACTATATAATCTTACAATTTGTAGTTTGATAAAGCAGTAGTTATTTAAACGTTTTTAGAAATCGCGCATTCTAGTGTGAATTGTGTATATGACCTTAAAAAGCTCTGAGAAAGTGACGCGACTTGATTTCCGTTTACAACCGAGTAGTGTACCTCCGTGGCCTAGGAAAGGCATTATGGCAAGCCGTTTGTGCAAATATTTGATCTTGTTTTGGTGATGGCCATTTTCTCTATTTCGTTCCTTTGATGTTTTTCTCAGTTTGTTTCCTACGTTTTTATGTAAGAAAAGGAGTGCTCCAGAACTGGTCATGCCATACCCACCAAGAGGACATTTTGCATCCATTTTGACCCATAACCCATAAAGTCCCTGTGTTCATAATAGACTTCCTGTTTAGAACCCACTTGTGTTGACTAAATAGCCAGTTTCTGCAAAAATCTGATTGGGAACCAATTTAGGTTTTGGTGATGATGGGTAACAAATTGGATAACAGATTTTTAAATCCCAAATATTTAGTAGTACTTTTGGCCTGACTAGACCATTCAAAATAGTAAAAAAAAAAAAAAAAAAAAAAAAAAAACTAGTTAAGAGTGTAGGAAATAAAATGAGTAAAGTCTAAAATTACTGTCGAGGACATGAACTATTTATACAATTGGTTTGCCATAAGAGTAAGCTGGCCAGCTCGAAGCTGATTGGCCGACAAGATGGCCGGTTTTGCTGCATGTGACATTATCGTCTACTAGGTTACATGAAGAGTTAAAGAGAATAAACAAGGATGGAGAAATGTGATTCGCTTTCACTTAAAGAGTCTACCACTGCGGCTGTTTGACGAAAACATAAGGCAATGTAACGCTCTGTTAGGAAAACGGAACTTTTAAACATTTTTGTTTTGCTCCACCTTGAGGAAGTGTTCGTTAAAGACTGGCATATTCATTACAAACAGGTACGTGCGTGCTTTTATAAATAGGCTACGTCCTCAAGTCTGTTCCTTCAAATGTATGAATGGAAATTTTTACTGCATCTTTGGGTTCTCATGTCATTATCTTGTCCTTACATAGTTGTTATCGTTCATAATAGTCATTTTCGTACACGCTGGATAAATATGTCTCAACTATTTTTCCTGAACTTAATTGTTTTAAAAATTTAATGGTTTTTTAAGAAGCTGATTGGCTGCTTGCCCCAGACTAGTGTACTGGCATGTGTTGGTCCATTTTGTAATAATTTATTGCCTTGGTTATTAAATATTTCCATTTAAAAACTGACCAAGCTCACTTCAATAATAAATGAATACGACGAGTTTAATTTTCAGAGGATTACGTTTGTCTGTGTTGTAAATATGAGACTTGGCTGACAACAAAAGACTCAGTCCATAATATCTTCGGAGTGAACTAGTGAAATTCCATCTGCGGCTTGTGATTGTTAACCTCATGAATCTCGTGAGCACAGCTCTATTAAAGTCACTGTTTGAACTTGAGTTTTTTTTCTTAAACATGCTTGTGAAACCAGAAGCTGTCAAGTGCTTTTTATGCCACTCTTCCTCTTTTTAAAAAAAAAAATTCCCTCACAGCAGACAGTTTATTTTTAGACTCATCTGTTCAGCACTGTGTTCTAGTATCAGCTTAGATGTAGGGGGGTGTTACTTACAATAAATGTTTCAGGTGACAGTACAGATTCTCAGTCTGACCTACTGCTTGAAACTCAGGGTTCTTGTTATTCAAGAGGTGTCCTGATCATAAAAAAGAGATGAGGCACATATCAGTCTTTAATAGGATGGGGGCATCTGCCAAATAAATCAAGGTCGGACTCACCTTGTGTGTTTATATCCAACTTTGACATGCTTAGGTTACATTTCCTGTCTTTTTACACCTCATCTGGAATTTAAAATGCCTCAAGTCATAAAATCAGCCTGCATGCTACATTCAAGCCTGTTCAAGATAGCCCCTTATTTGCATAATGCTTTAAGAAGGAGCTCACTTGAATGTAAAATTGTGTTCCAGGGAGATAATGCAGACGTCAGCAGTGGCAGAGATGCTATTTTTGATATTTTAATGGATTGTTGTGCAACTGTGTCTTTCTGGTGTTCTCAATGTCGTGACGCTGCAAGTTGAGCTCAGCTAATTTAAGACATGAACAGTTATGATCAAATGATCGCTTGAGAAGTGGTGGCAGGCTTAAGTGTGTTGTTTGAGCTCTGGTGTCTGGGGTTACTGACTGGAAAACAGTTGGATGTAATTTCCATACAGGAGAAGGAGTGAGATGGGTGGGAATGTGAAGTAGAAATAAATAGCACAGCATATGGCGATTTGAAAAAGTATTCGTACCAGTCAAATTTGTCATATGTTATGTTGCAGCCACAAACTTTAATAGAATTTATTGGGATTTTATATGATGGACAAAAAAAAGTAGTGCATAATTGTAAAAGTAAGAAAAAAAGGTTTCTAATGAGATATTTGAAAAGTGTGGAAAACATTGTAATTCAGCCTGATTAACTCTAATACCCTGAAATAGTTATTGAATTAGTGTGCCATGCAGCAAGATAAGTTTGACGCTGCAAAAAACATGCAAGTGGGGCAGAGGGCACTTTACAGCGGGACTGTTACTCTGGTAGAGACAAAACCCAGCAGACGAGCTGCTGTAACTACAGCAAAGGGTGTTTCTGCTAAGTCATGCCTCAGGAGTGTCAAATATAAATGCATTTCAGATTTTTGTTTGTCAAAAATAAAATAAAAAATGTCACCTTTTTCTTCATTTTTTCCATTACTCATTTTTGTTGGTCTGTTTGTTATTAATCAAGGGACAAATCCTAAATCAATTATTTTCTCCTCTTTCATTTTCCCATTTTCAATGTCCATTTTTACAGACCCGTCAAACCATGAACTACGTGGGCCAGCTCGCAGGTCAGGTGTTCGTCCAGGTCAAAGAGCTGTACCGAGGACTCAACCCTGCAACGCTTTCTGGCTGCATCGACGTCATCGTTGTGAGACATCCTGATGGCTCGCTGCATTGCTCGCCCTTCCATGTTCGCTTTGGCAAAATGGGCGTCCTCCGGTCCCGAGAGAAAGTGGTAAGGAGGCTCAAATGGGACAAAATTGTGGATTTTGTCACGGTAATGAATGCTTTAGTTTGTTATTTTTAAAAATATGTTCTCCTCTTTAGGTTGACATAGAAATCAATGGAGAACCAGTGGATCTGCACATGAAGCTGGGCGACAATGGAGAGGCATTCTTTGTGCAACAAACAAACAATGATCAGGTAATAATCAGGAAAACACCTTTTCTATGGGTTCTTTGGTCATGCCATATCAGCTGTAAGGATAAAAAGAGTTTGATTATTATTTGCCATTTCAAGAATATTTCTGTTTAGCTGAATGGGTAAATCAAAAAAGGTACACCCAACCACTCATATACTGTATTTCACCACAAAGCTTTAAACACTTTTCCTCCTTACATTTCATCGCAGAAAATCAGTCAGGCTGTGTGCAGCCCATCTTGGATTTTTTTAGTTTGCTTTTTTTTTATAACAACCTTTCTCTATTTACGAGAGCGAGAGACTTATAAAGGCAGCATTTATTATTGGAGCCATTTATACCTGCATTTCATGATGTTGCAGCTGTATGTCTCAGTGAAAATATACCTACAGACCTTTAAGAACTTCACACATTTAGTGTTGCTGTTAGAAAATATGTCATAAAAAAAAAAAAAGAGACTTAGTTACAACTTGAACTCAGTTTGTTTAAAAAGCGTATTTAACCCTTTGTTTTGGGAAGCTGCTGCCATTACGTTTGACTTGTCAAGATTTTCCTTTGCGAACAAGTTAATGCAGCTTGGGTACTTACTTTTTAAACCTGATAGAAATGTGGTCTGCCAAAAGCAATAAAAAAGCTGAATAGTGGCTGGCTCAGACAAAGGAAGTGGTGTCAGATTTCCCAGACTTGATGAGGCAAAGAAGATAGGAGGAGTCTACTGCTTCTCAACCAGTAGACTGGTTGAGAAACACCACAGAGCAAAAACGGGAGGCAGTACTGTCAGACCACAAATCATGTGGTTAAACATATGTTTTTCTTTCCTTTTTTCCATAGGTCTGGAAAAAAAACTGCTTCTCCTTGAAACTGTTTTCCTTTCATAGAAATTCAGCCTGTTACAGGCTCAAACTGTGTAACATATTCCTGTTGCTTGTGTTTTTGTAGCTCAGCATAACATAAGCTTGAGATACATGTCAAGAAAAATGTGACTTTCAGACAAAGTGGTTAGTTTTGTTAAACATTTTAAAGGCCCATTTGCCCTCAACATTAAATATGCAAATACAGTCAAACAGAGCTCATTCTGTCTTTCTCCTGCATTCACTTCATGCAGATGTTTTAACTTTCTCAGGAAGCTTGAGAATGTTTACCAAAATGCAAAAATATGAGGAAACTCTCCATAAACCAGTGTGAAGTGTCAACTTCAAATGTTTTTGAGATATTTTACCTTTAGCTGTTTTAAGGAGTCAGAATGGCCTTCATTGATCTCTAGCTTGAACTGTGTGAGGTTTTCCATGTTTAAAGACCTTTATGCCTATGTCTTCAGGTAACTGTTCTAGTGAGATAACTTATCATCTTGCTTGTCTTTGCCATCTTAACAGGAAGTGGTTCCCTCCTACTTGGCTACTTCTCCCATCTTGTCGGATGCTACCTTTTCAATGAGCTCCCCGCTGATGGGGAAGAGCTCAGGGGCTCCTGCGCAGACCCTGGGCTCCTTAGGGAGCAATGGCGAGAGCAGTGGCGCAATAACAAAGAAGAGGAGGAAACGGAGGAGGAAGAGTCGGGCAGAGAGCACAAGGAGGGAGGAGAGTGGAGACTACTCAGCAGATGAAGACATGTTTTCAATAGACATCAGTTCTGATGAAGAGACTGAAATGGAGAGCAGCAGGTAAAGAAAAAGAAAGGGTGAAAAAGAAGAGATGTGGCAAAGCAAATATGAAAGGGAATGAGATATATTATGACTGTACGAGGATGGAGAGATGAACCAACTGACTTCTACCTAATAGACATGATTGAGTGTAATGTGAATCAGCTCAGCTGTTAAAGTTAATTCAAATACACAATATTTTAAGTAGAAAAAGGACAAATGCATGTTTTCGTAACTGATAGATGTAAACATGCTAACCTTGATTGGCTACAAGAGATGCTGTCATGCAAGTAGATTGAAACACAAGCTCAGATATTGTGTTTTTGTTGCAGGTCTTTATCAAGGGACGCCGTACAAGACGAACCAACAGTGGCTTCAGGCATCTGTTCTTTTAAACAGGCAGGGCTCTACACTCGTTCAGATGGAGAGTGGAGCCCGATTCATAGGTAGTTCTAATCAAAAACCTTTTCAATGAAAATAATAACATTTTATTCTAGTTGTATTTGTTGTAGTTCTAAAGCAGAGAACTTTGGACAATTGTGTTGCTCTGTACCTTCCCTATTGGCCTCCTCGTTTTGGGACAAAATAAACCCATTTCAGTCTTCTTTTTAACTCTACATATATGAATGCTAAAAGCACTCAATTGTTTTTTATTAGAAATGTTATGATTTCCAAAAGAAACATAATCAAATACATGTCGTATGTGTTGTTTATGATGGTACGTACCCTTCTGTTTCCCATTTTGTAGGCCAGTAAAAAGAAGTGAGCCACACTGTGCAACAAAAATCGGTTTAACAGCAATGTGACCAATTTGAAAATGTAACTAATAAATTACAATAATGAAGTTTTTACATTCGTTGTTACTAGTACCACCTCAGCATGTACCACTGTACCTTGAAATTCTCACTGTTTAGTAAACTTCAATAAAAATACAATTTCTGGTTAACATGGTGTTAATAGAAAAGTAGAAATAATAATATGCATTATCTAATTGTGCTCAAATTAAAAGCTGAATTTTTCAAACAAGATTTGTCGTTTGAGAATATGCACTACAAAAAATGTTTTTAATTTCTTTTCACACACTTTCCAAGATACTCTACTGTTCTGTTTGTTGACAAGGAGATGTTTAATTTTTGTACAATATTTCTTTCCCCTCCAGTCGTGATAACTCTCGCCCCACCTCTCCAAAGAGCGATTCAGAGCTGATCACCAATCACTCAGAAGCAGACAGTCAGAATCCAGCCATGCACTGGGCTTGGGGAGAGCTGCCCCAGGCTGCTGCGGTAAGCAAATGTCCACCATGCACACATCTAAAAATCGTAACACTATAGAAATAAAGACATCTTGTTGCAGTTTTCAATTTTCAACTCTCACACGTCTCTCCTTTTCCACCCCTTTAGCCTTCGTTTCTCTCACTGAAGCCTACCGGGTCACATGTTTTCCCCGTATCCATTCCCGTGTCCAAAAGTACACATTTCCGAGCGATCCCTCATCAGACACCTTCAGACCAATGTGCGCCAAGCCCTAAAACACAAGCTCCCTCTTTGCTGATTGAGGAGGAAGCTGAGGTCAAAAGGGGAACCCTGGACCCGGTTACGATGGAATCAGAATCCATGAGGATGGAGACTCAGATGCTATCTTCAGAGGAAACAGCGACTTGTACATCCAGCAAAACAGACTCTCCATCAAAGAAAAAGGGTAAAAATGCTGTTAGTCTATAAAGAAAGCGCTTCTATGATCTTCCCAGAGTTTATTCCAATAAGAAAAATGGTGTCGGTCTCTTCTGTTACTGACTTTTAAAATAATTTTAAGGTTTCAGAAGAAGGGGCTGTGCTTATTGAAAGTTATTGAGCAGCACTAAAAACATCTAAGACATGAAGGAAAACAAAAAACCTTGCAGAAACTTAACTCAAAATTAGGCCAGTGTATCAAAGGCTATGATGGGAGCAAAAATCTCTAACTCAATAATATCAGTCCTGGCTCAGACTCGGCCAGGCAAGGCCAACAGTGTGAGCGAATAGTTGTGACTAAAAGGTCTACAAGGACATTTTGAAGTGAGAGGAATTGTGTTTGTTTTAAGCATAAGGTGAATATGTTCATGTACAACACATAACTGTACATCTATAGGAATTTCCTATTTCTGTCATATCCCCAAATGGCAAACCAGACCAACCATTCAATTTCCCTAAACTTCTGGGAGAGGATTCCCCTAAACTCAATCAATCAAATACAAGAAATAAATCTTTTAGACCAACCTATAAGAAATTATTTTCCAATGGGTAATCTTATTAGAAGTACAGATGAGGAAACCTGATTTCGCCTTCTCCCCTGCAGACAAAAGAAGCCGCCATCTTGGTTCCGATGGAATTTACTTGGACGACATTACAGAGTTGGAGCCTGAAGTTGCTGCTCTTTATTTTCCTAAGAGGTACAAAAACAGATACACGCACACACAGACTACACAGTGATAACTCTGATCAATCAGTTCAGTATAATCTGACGTGATCATTTTAACACTTAAAACTTGCAGTGAGAGCGCTTCAGCCATGAGAAGTATCTCCGACCCGGAGCTCCACAGCACCAGCTTGTCCCCACAGTCTATGAGTTCGGGGGGCGACAGCGGTGTGGACAGCTACTGTGACCCCATGTCTGACATGCCATCAATGGTCATCTCCCTGTGTGGGGGGCTCACTGACAACAAAGAGATTACTAAAGGTACGTTATCACAAGTGACAAAACAACTCCACGAGACACTTCAGAATCTGATTGTTGACTGTTTGCTTTTGTTTCTTTTAGAGCAATTCTGTGATAAGATCATCTCCTATCAGCAATTTGCAGAAAACCCCTCCATCATAGACGACCCAAACTTAGTTGTTAAAATCGGTTCAAAGTAAGAAACTCTTAAATAAATTATGCATAAAGTTGCCATTTAACAATTAACCCTAATCATATTTGGGAGGGTTTTGCAGAAATACTGTCTATCTATGCCTCTTTTAATGTATTTCCTGATTGAATTAAAAATATATTTTGCCATCTCACTTAGGTACTATAACTGGAGCACCGCAGCCCCACTCGTGCTCGCCATACAAGCCTTTCAGAAACCTCTCCCAAAGGTGATGGCACGCTCATACAGATGTACTCAGTCATATGTTTACAACACTGCCCTATAACCACGTTTAGTTCCGCACCCTCAAAATAAGTTTTATATTAGGTGACATCAGTCAACCTAATCTGATTAAATTTGTCTTCTCTGTGCTCTGTGCTCCTCTTGTTTCATTCTTGTTTCCTCCCCTCCTTTCACATATTAGTCCTCATGCCTCAGTTATTTACTCTCATCCTTGGATTTCCTCCTCTGTTGTCTGGCTAGTGTTTTCAGCTTCAGCTCTGTATGTTTGAAAAGACTCCACCCTGCTCTTGTTTAATTTATTGTCAGTCTCATGTCACTCACAAATCCTCCCTGTCAGTCTGTCACACTAATTTTTCCCAATTAGTTGAAGGTTTAGTTTTGCGTTATCGTTAGTTGATTTATAAACTCCTTGTGTTTTACTTTTTTACGTTTTTCTTATTTAATGGTGTGTCGTGGATGTTGGGGCGGTGTGTGTGTTCCTCCTCAGGCCACGGTGGAGAACATCATGAAGGAGAAGATGCCTAAGAAAGGAGGGAGGTGGTGGTTCTCATGGAGAGGCAGGAATAATAATGCAAAATCAGTAAGTTCTTCCTCTCTGTTCATATCCAAAAGAAATTGTCTTTGGCATTTTATTTTTGAATGAACATACATCTTTTCTTTTAGGATTCAGTCGCTGAATGTGGGGCTTGTGGTACTGCTGAGGTTGGAAAAATGGAAAGCAGGTTAGTAAAGAATTCGAACTCAGAAAACTTCCATCGATCCATCTTAATATTTAATGTTTAAAGGTTAAAAAGTGAAGCCCATGTAATATATAGGTTCATGGTACAGTGAGTGATATATTTCTAGCATTTATTTTAGTTAATTTTGATGATTATGCCTTCTGAGCTACAGTTAAGTTTTTTTTTTAACTAGCCCACACGTCTGATGTTGTCTTTCATTCAAAAGTTGCTAAATCCATGGAGTTCAACAGTTGTAATCTTTGTCCTGAATACATCTGTATATGCGCTTTTTAATGCCCTGGCTCCAACTAAGGAAGCTTTGCTTCATGATTCTTCTAAGGCTACGGTTATCCCTGATGGTTGTGCGTCTTATTCTGCAACCCATTATCCTTCCATTTAACTTTCCGTTTATGGGCTTGGAAACAGCACTCTGTGAACAGTCCGCTTATTCAATGAGTGTCTGCTGGATAACAGTCAAGTCATCCATCTTAAAGTGAATTTATCAATGACATTTTACTTTATTGAGCTGCATCATTTTATAACCTCTTTGATGGCAGACTGAAAGAAGAGTCATCATCTAGCGATGAAGATCACTTTGCAGGCAATCAAACCTCCCCCATCATCCAATCAGAACCTGGGGTCTCTTCAGGGGGCGTGTCTTATAAGAAAACTCTCCGCCTCACGTCAGAGCAGCTGGTGAGGACCTCAGTTTGACTACAACTTTCAATCTAATTTTCTTCTCCATATAGCTGAATTATGGTTTTAATTTCTTTCCTGTCTCTTCTCCCTCTCATACACGCAGCTGTCCCTTCAGTTGCAGGATGGTCCTAATGATGTTGTGTTTAGTGTGACCACTCAGTACCAGGGAACCTGTCGCTGTCAGGGAACCATCTACCTCTGGAACTGGGACGACAAGATAATCATCTCTGACATAGACGGAACCATTACCAGGTGTTTGATGCTTTAGCAAATGAAACCCCTCTACTACAATAAAACTATGCTTATTTGGAGTAGAATGGAATAAAATTTCCATTCTGTATGCTTTATTGTTGCCTAATATTTCCTTAGAGTAGTTGCATTTGGTTCACACTTATTCATCTAACCCATGTGGTCATTTACACAGTTTCTGGAAATAGCAGTCTGTCTAAATTAAAAACTCCTCTCAACTTCATTTCAGGTCCGACACGTTGGGTCACATCCTGCCCACACTGGGGAAAGACTGGACTCACCAGGGAATTGCACAACTCTACCACAAAGTCAGCCAGTAAGCATTTTTATTCTTATTTGAACCCCTAATGTCCAAATACTTTATAAACTATAAATATGAAGTGAAGCAAAATGTAGTTTAATGTTTGTACAAACATATAAGCAAAGTAAAGATGCATAAAGAGTCTTGATATAATTATTTCTTTTTTCCAATAGTACAATCTCACACTGAAAGAATAACAAAATTTTGAGGCACCAATAATTACGTAAGATCCATAACCGTAGTTAAATTAACGAATAACATTTTCAGCATTTCTTAGTGTTGGATTATGCTCATAAAACTAAAACTAAAAAAAAAAGCGATGCGTGACCCATTCCTGGTAGATAGTAATTATTATAGTTATGTCACCACAATTTTTAATTGGAAACAATGAGCAACTGTTGATTTATAGTTGCTCATTGTAAATCAACAGTTTGCAATGAGTAAAAGTCGAGAGTCAACAATTGTTGACACTTACAAATCAACACTTGTAAAAGTGGAAGCAAAGTGACACAAAAGTCTGAAAAATCTGCAAAAGTATGAATTCATAAAAACTAAAATGAAAAAAATAATTTAATGCTTATGTGTCAAGCAGATGAGTAAGTTGAGATCACTTACAGCTCTGTTATTGATTAAAGAAACAAAAAACACATTCCCTGTATATCAGTGTAATTTAATATGTTCAATGGGACCACTTTGACAATAAACTGGTCAGTGGAGGTCAGCAGGGGAGCGTTTCACAGTTTCTTTTTTTAGATATCTAGCAGAAAATACATAAAGTATTTTTAATGTACACACCTCATGCTAGTTGATATTCTGTAGTTGTGGACATATTCTATTTCTAGGGTTTTTTTTGTTGTTTGCTAACCTCTTTGTCCGTCCAACAGAAATGGCTACAAGTTTCTATATTGTTCAGCTCGAGCAATCGGCATGGCTGACATGACCAGAGGCTACCTCAACTGGGTCAATGAGAGAGGCACCATGCTTCCTATGGGCCCTGTCCTTCTCAGCCCATCCAGCCTTTTTTCAGCCCTGCACAGGTAATTTTCCAACCCTTACCAACTTCACTGTATTTTTTTAACATGATCAGAATGAGATCAGAAGCAGGGGAAACCATGCTTTTTTTTATGCAACAGGGAAGTGATTGA